>NC_052337.1:32693213-32761944 GCF_016432855.1 Salvelinus namaycush | reverse complement strand
TCCTAACTACTGCGTTACTACCAACACTCCTCCTACCATTACTCCTAACTACTGCTGTTACACCACACACTCCTCCTACCACTACTCCTAACTACTGCTGTTACACCACACACTCCTCCTACCAAACTCCTAACTCACTGCTGTTAACCACACACTCCCCTACCACTACTCCTAACTACTGTGTTACACCACACACTCCTCCTACCACTCTCCTAACTACTGCTGTTACACCACACACTCCTCCTACCACTACTCCTGCTGTTACAACCACACACTCCTCCTACCACTACTCCTAACTAATGCTGTACAACCACACACTCCTCCTACCACTACTCCTACTACTGCTGATTACAACATAAGAAAAAAAAAAAAAAAACAGAAAAAACAGTTCAAAACAAAAACAACCAAACAAAACACAACAAACAAAAAAGGGAAAAACATCAAAACTCAGTATAGTGATGCAGGTCTATAGATGTTGTGCTCTCAGTATAGTGATGCAGTCTATAGATGTTGTGCTCTCAGTATAGTGGATGCAGGTCCTTTAAGATGTTGTGCTCTCAGTAATAGTGATGCAGGTCATATATGTTGTGCTCTCAGTATAGTGATGCAGGTCTTAGATGTATTGCCTCTCAGTATAGTGATGCAGGTCTATAGATGTTGGGCTCTCAGTATAGTGATGCAGGTCTAGATGATGTTGTGCTCTCAGTATAGTGATTGCAGGTGCCTATAGATGTGTGCTCTCAGTATAGTGATGCAGGTCTATAGCTGGTGTGCTCTCAGTATAGTGATGCAGGTCTATAGATGTTGTGCTCTCAGTATAGTGATGCAGGTCTTTAGATTGTTGTCTCTCAGTATAGTGATGCAGGTCTTTAGATGTTTTGCTCTCAGTATAGTGATGCAGGTCTTTAGATGTTGTGCTCTCAGTATAGTGATGCAGGTCTTTAGGATGTTGTGCTCTCAGTATAGTGATGCAGGTCTATAGATGTTGTGCTCTCAGTATAGTGATGCAGGTCTATAGATGTTGTGCTCTCAGTATAGTGATGCAGGTCTATAGATGGTGTGCTCTCAGTATAGTGATGCAGGTCTTTAGATGTTGTGCTCTCAGTATAGTGATGCAGGTCTTTAGATGTTGTGCTCTCAGTATAGTGATGCAGGTCTATAGATGTTGTGCTCTCAGTATAGTGATGCAGGTCTATAGATGTTGTGTTCTCAGTATAGTGATGCAGGTCTATAGATGTTGTGCTCTCAGTATAGTGATGCAGTTCTTTAGATGTTGTGTTCTCAGTATAGTGATGCAGGTCTATAGATGTTGTGCTCTCAGTACAGTGATGCAGGTCTTTAGATGGTGTGTTCTCAGTATAGTGATGCAGGTCTATAGATGTTGTGCTCTCAGTATAGTGATGCAGGTCTATAGATGTTGTGCTCTCAGTATAGTGATGCAGGTCTTTAGATGTTGTGCTCTCAGTATAGTGATGCAGGTCTATAGATGTTGTGCTCTCAGTATAGTGATGCAGGTCTATAGATGGTGTGCTCTCAGTATAGTGATGCAGGTCTATAGATAATGTGCTCTCAGTATAGTGATGCAGGTCTTTAGATGTTGTGCTCTCAGTATAGTGATGCAGGTCTTTAGATGTTGTGTTCTCAGTATAGTGATGCAGGTCTATAGATGTTGTGCTCTCAGTATAGTGATGCAGTTCTATAGATGTTGTGCTCTCAGTATAGTGATGCAGTTCTTTAGATGTTGTGTTCTCAGTATAGTGATGCAGGTCTATAGATGTTGTTCTCTCAGTATAGTGATGCAGGTCTATAGATGTTGTGCTCTCAGTATAGTGATGCAGGTATTTAGATGTTGTGTTCTCAGTATAGTGATGCAGGTCTATAGATGTTGTATTCTCAGTATAGTGATGCAGGTCTATAGATGTTGTGCTCTCAGTATAGTGATGCAGGTCTTTAGATGTTGTGCTCTCAGTATAGTCATGCAGGTCTTTAGATGGTGTGCTCTCAGTATAGTGATGCAGGTCTATAGATGTTGTGCTCTCAGTATAGTGATGCCGGTCTATAGATGTTGTGCTCTCAGTATAGTGATGCAGGTCTATAGATGTTGTGCTCTCAGTATAGTGATGCAGGTCTTTAGATGTTGTGCTCTCAGTATAGTGATGCAGGTCTTTAGATGTTGTGTTCTCAGTATAGTGATGCAGGTCTATAGATGTTGTTCTCTCAGTATAGTGATGCAGGTCTATAGATGTTGTGCTCTCAGTATAGTGATGCAGGTCTATAGATGTTGTGTTCTCAGTATAGTGATGCAGGTCTATAGATGTTGTGCTCTCAGTATAGTGATGCAGGTCTTTAGATGTTGTGCTCTCAGTATAGTGATGCAGGTCTATAGGTGTTGTGCTCTCAGTATAGTGATGCAGGTCTTTAGATGTTGTGCTCTCAGTATAGTGATGCAGGTCTATAGATGTTGTGCTCTCAGTATAGTGATGCAGGTCTATAGATAATGTGCTCTCAGTATAGTGATGCAGGTCTATAGATGTTGTGCTCTCATTATAGTGATGCAGGTCTATAGATGTTGTGCTCTCAGTATAGTGATGCAGGTCTATAGATGTTGTGTTCTCAGTATAGTGATGTAGGTCTATAGATGTTGTGCTCTCAGTATAGTGATGCAGGTCTTTAGATGTTGTGTTCTCAGTATAGTGATGCAGGTCTATAGATGTTGTGCTCTCAGTATAGTGATGCAGGTCTTTAGATGTTGTGCTCTCAGTATAGTGATGCAGGTCTATAGATTTTGTGTTCTCAGTATAGTGATGCAGGTCTTTAGATGTTGTGTTCTCAGTATAGTGATGCAGGTCTATAGATGGTGTGCTCTCAGTATAGTGATGCATGTCTTTAGATGTTGTGCTCTCAGTATAGTGATGCAGGTCTATAGATGTTGTGCTCTCAGTATAGTGATGCAGGTCTTTAGATGTTGTGCTCTCAGTATAGTGATGCAGGTCTTTAGATGTTGTGCTCTCAGTATAGTGATGCAGGTCTTTAGATGTTGTGCTCTCAGTATAGTGATATAGGTCTTTAGATGTTGTGTTCTCAGTATAGTGATGCAGGTCTATAGATGTTGTTCTCTCAGTATAGTGATGCAGGTCTATAGATGTTGTGCTCTCAGTATAGTGATGCAGGTCTTTAGATGTTGTGTTCTCAGTATAGTGATGCAGGTCTTTAGATGTTGTGCTCTCAGTATAGTGATGCAGGTCTATAGATGTTGTGCTCTCAGTATAGTGATGCAGGTCTATAGATGTTGTGCTCTCAGTATAGTGATGCAGGTCTTTAGATGTTGTGCTCTCAGTATAGTGATGCAGGTCTATAGATGTTGTGCTCTCAGTATAGTGATGCAGGTCTTTAGATGTTGTGCTCTCAGTATAGTGATGCAGGTCTATAGATGTTGTGCTCTCAGTATAGTGATGCAGGTCTATAGATGTTGTGCTCTCAGTATAGTGATGCAGGTCTATAGATAATGTGCTCTCAGTATAGTGATGCAGGTCTTTAGATGTTGTGCTCTCAGTATAGTGATGCAGGTATTTAGATGTTGTGTTCTCAGTATAGTGATGCAGGTCTATAGATGTTGTATTCTCAGTATAGTGATGCAGGTCTATAGATGTTGTGCTCTCAGTATAGTGATGCAGGTCTTTAGATGTTGTGCTCTCAGTATAGTCATGCAGGTCTTTAGATGTTGTGCTCTCAGTATAGTGATGCAGGTCTATAGATGTTGTGCTCTCAGTATAGTGATGCCGGTCTATAGATGTTGTGCTCTCAGTATAGTGATGCAGGTATTTAGATGTTGTGTTCTCAGTATAGTGATGCAGGTCTATAGATGTTGTATTCTCAGTATAGTGATGCAGGTCTATAGATGTTGTGCTCTCAGTATAGTGATGCAGGTCTTTAGATGTTGTGCTCTCAGTATAGTCATGCAGGTCTTTAGATGTTGTGCTCTCAGTATAGTGATGCAGGTCTATAGATGTTGTGCTCTCAGTATAGTGATGCCGGTCTATAGATGTTGTGCTCTCAGTATAGTGATGCAGGTCTATAGATGTTGTGCTCTCAGTATAGTGATGCAGGTCTTTAGATGTTGTGCTCTCAGTATAGTGATGCAGGTCTTTAGATGTTGTGTTCTCAGTATAGTGATGCAGGTCTATAGATGTTGTTCTCTCAGTATAGTGATGCAGGTCTATAGATGTTGTGCTCTCAGTATAGTGATGCAGGTCTATAGATGTTGTGTTCTCAGTATAGTGATGCAGGTCTATAGATGTTGTGCTCTCAGTATAGTGATGCAGGTCTTTAGATGTTGTGCTCTCAGTATAGTGATGCAGGTCTATAGGTGTTGTGCTCTCAGTATAGTGATGCAGGTCTTTAGATGTTGTGCTCTCAGTATAGTGATGCAGGTCTATAGATGTTGTGCTCTCAGTATAGTGATGCAGGTCTATAGATGTTGTGCTCTCAGTATAGTGATGCAGGTCTATAGATAATGTGCTCTCAGTATAGTGATGCAGGTCTATAGATGTTGTGCTCTCAGTATAGTGATGCAGGTCTATAGATGTTGTGCTCTCAGTATAGTGATGCAGGTCTATAGATGTTGTGTTCTCAGTATAGTGATGTAGGTCTATAGATGGTGTGCTCTCAGTATAGTGATGCAGGTCTTTAGATGTTGTGTTCTCAGTATAGTGATGCAGGTCTATAGATGTTGTGCTCTCAGTATAGTGATGCAGGTCTTTAGATGTTGTGCTCTCAGTATAGTGATGCAGGTCTATAGATGTTGTGTTCTCAGTATAGTGATGCAGGTCTTTAGATGTTGTGTTCTCAGTATAGTGATGCAGGTCTATAGATGGTGTGCTCTCAGTATAGTGATGCATGTCTTTAGATGTTGTGCTCTCAGTATAGTGATGCAGGTCTATAGATGTTGTGCTCTCAGTATAGTGATGCAGGTCTTTAGATGTTGTGCTCTCAGTATAGTGATGCAGGTCTTTAGATGTTGTGCTCTCAGTATAGTGATGCAGGTCTTTAGATGTTGTGCTCTCAGTATAGTGATATAGGTCTTTAGATGTTGTGTTCTCAGTATAGTGATGCAGGTCTATAGATGTTGTTCTCTCAGTATAGTGATGCAGGTCTATAGATGTTGTGCTCTCAGTATAGTGATGCAGGTCTATAGATGTTGTGTTCTCAGTATAGTGATGCAGGTCTATAGATGTTGTGCTCTCAGTATAGTGATGCAGGTCTTTAGATGTTGTGCTCTCAGTATAGTGATGCAGGTCTATAGGTGTTGTGCTCTCAGTATAGTGATGCAGGTCTTTAGATGTTGTGCTCTCAGTATAGTGATGCAGGTCTATAGATGTTGTGCTCTCAGTATAGTGATGCAGGTCTATAGATGTTGTGCTCTCAGTATAGTGATGCAGGTCTATAGATAATGTGCTCTCAGTATAGTGATGCAGGTCTATAGATGTTGTGCTCTCAGTATAGTGATGCAGGTCTATAGATGTTGTGCTCTCAGTATAGTGATGCAGGTCTATAGATGTTGTGTTCTCAGTATAGTGATGTAGGTCTATAGATGGTGTGCTCTCAGTATAGTGATGCAGGTCTTTAGATGTTGTGTTCTCAGTATAGTGATGCAGGTCTATAGATGTTGTGCTCTCAGTATAGTGATGCAGGTCTTTAGATGTTGTGCTCTCAGTATAGTGATGCAGGTCTATAGATGTTGTGTTCTCAGTATAGTGATGCAGGTCTTTAGATGTTGTGTTCTCAGTATAGTGATGCAGGTCTATAGATGGTGTGCTCTCAGTATAGTGATGCATGTCTTTAGATGTTGTGCTCTCAGTATAGTGATGCAGGTCTATAGATGTTGTGCTCTCAGTATAGTGATGCAGGTCTTTAGATGTTGTGCTCTCAGTATAGTGATGCAGGTCTTTAGATGTTGTGCTCTCAGTATAGTGATGCAGGTCTTTAGATGTTGTGCTCTCAGTATAGTGATATAGGTCTTTAGATGTTGTGTTCTCAGTATAGTGATGCAGGTCTATAGATGTTGTTCTCTCAGTATAGTGATGCAGGTCTATAGATGTTGTGCTCTCAGTATAGTGATGCAGGTCTTTAGATGTTGTGTTCTCAGTATAGTGATGCAGGTCTTTAGATGTTGTGCTCTCAGTATAGTGATGCAGGTCTATAGATGTTGTGCTCTCAGTATAGTGATGCAGGTCTTTAGATGTTGTGCTCTCAGTATAGTGATGCAGGTCTATAGATGTTGTGCTCTCAGTATAGTGATGCAGGTCTATAGATGTTGTGTTCTCAGTATAGTGATGCAGGTCTATAGATGTTGTGCTCTCAGTATAGTGATGCAGGTCTATAGATGTTGTGCTCTCAGTATAGTGATGTAGGTCTATAGATGTTGTGCTCTCAGTATAGTAATGCAGGTCTATAGATGGTGTGCTCTCAGTATAGTGATGCAGGTCTATAGATGTTGTGCTCTCAGTATAGTGATGCAGGTCTATAGATGTTGTGTTCTCAGTATAGTGATGCAGGTCTATAGATGTTGTGTTCTCAGTATAGTGATGCAGGTCTATAGATGTTGTGCTCTCAGTATAGTGATGCAGGTCTTTAGATGTTGTGCTCTCAGTATAGTGATGCAGGTCTATAGATGTTGTGCTCTCAGTATAGTGATGCAGGTCTTTAGATGTTGTTCTCTCAGTATAGTGATGCAGGTCTATAGATGTTGTGCTCTCAGTATAGTGATGCAGGTCTTTAGATGTTGTGTTCTCAGTATAGTGATGCAGGTCTATAGATGTTGTGTTCTCAGTATAGTGATGCAGGTCTTTAGATGTTGTGTTCTCAGTATAGTGAGGCAGGTCTATAGATGTTGTGCTCTCAGTATAGTGATGCAGGTCTTTAGATGTTGTGCTCTCAGTATAGTGATGTAGGTCTATAGATGTTGTGCTCTCAGTATAGTGATGCAGGTCTATAGATGTTGTGCTCTCAGTATAGTGATGCAGGTCTTTAGATGTTGTGCTCTCAATATAGTGATGCAGGTCTTTAGATGTTGTGCTCTCAGTATAGTGATGCAGGTCTAAAGATGTTGTGCTCTCAGTATAGTGATGCAGGTCTATAGATGTTGTGCTCTCAGTATAGTGATGCAGGTCTTTAGATGTTGTGCTCTCAGTATAGTGATGCAGGTCTTTAGATGTTGTGCTCTCAGTATAGTGATGCAGGTCTTTAGATGTTGTGCTCTCAGTATAGTGATATAGGTCTTTAGATGTTGTGTTCTCAGTATAGTGATGCAGGTCTATAGATGTTGTTCTCTCAGTATAGTGATGCAGGTCTATAGATGTTGTGCTCTCAGTATAGTGATGCAGGTCTATAGATGTTGTGTTCTCAGTATAGTGATGCAGGTCTATAGATGTTGTGCTCTCAGTATAGTGATGCAGGTCTTTAGATGTTGTGCTCTCAGTATAGTGATGCAGGTCTATAGGTGTTGTGCTCTCAGTATAGTGATGCAGGTCTTTAGATGTTGTGCTCTCAGTATAGTGATGCAGGTCTATAGATGTTGTGCTCTCAGTATAGTGATGCAGGTCTATAGATGTTGTGCTCTCAGTATAGTGATGCAGGTCTATAGATAATGTGCTCTCAGTATAGTGATGCAGGTCTATAGATGTTGTGCTCTCAGTATAGTGATGCAGGTCTATAGATGTTGTGCTCTCAGTATAGTGATGCAGGTCTATAGATGTTGTGTTCTCAGTATAGTGATGTAGGTCTATAGATGGTGTGCTCTCAGTATAGTGATGCAGGTCTTTAGATGTTGTGTTCTCAGTATAGTGATGCAGGTCTATAGATGTTGTGCTCTCAGTATAGTGATGCAGGTCTTTAGATGTTGTGCTCTCAGTATAGTGATGCAGGTCTATAGATGTTGTGTTCTCAGTATAGTGATGCAGGTCTTTAGATGTTGTGTTCTCAGTATAGTGATGCAGGTCTATAGATGGTGTGCTCTCAGTATAGTGATGCATGTCTTTAGATGTTGTGCTCTCAGTATAGTGATGCAGGTCTATAGATGTTGTGCTCTCAGTATAGTGATGCAGGTCTTTAGATGTTGTGCTCTCAGTATAGTGATGCAGGTCTTTAGATGTTGTGCTCTCAGTATAGTGATGCAGGTCTTTAGATGTTGTGCTCTCAGTATAGTGATATAGGTCTTTAGATGTTGTGTTCTCAGTATAGTGATGCAGGTCTATAGATGTTGTTCTCTCAGTATAGTGATGCAGGTCTATAGATGTTGTGCTCTCAGTATAGTGATGCAGGTCTTTAGATGTTGTGTTCTCAGTATAGTGATGCAGGTCTTTAGATGTTGTGCTCTCAGTATAGTGATGCAGGTCTATAGATGTTGTGCTCTCAGTATAGTGATGCAGGTCTTTAGATGTTGTGCTCTCAGTATAGTGATGCAGGTCTATAGATGTTGTGCTCTCAGTATAGTGATGCAGGTCTATAGATGTTGTGTTCTCAGTATAGTGATGCAGGTCTATAGATGTTGTGCTCTCAGTATAGTGATGCAGGTCTATAGATGTTGTGCTCTCAGTATAGTGATGTAGGTCTATAGATGTTGTGCTCTCAGTATAGTAATGCAGGTCTATAGATGGTGTGCTCTCAGTATAGTGATGCAGGTCTATAGATGTTGTGCTCTCAGTATAGTGATGCAGGTCTATAGATGTTGTGTTCTCAGTATAGTGATGCAGGTCTATAGATGTTGTGTTCTCAGTATAGTGATGCAGGTCTATAGATGTTGTGCTCTCAGTATAGTGATGCAGGTCTTTAGATGTTGTGCTCTCAGTATAGTGATGCAGGTCTATAGATGTTGTGCTCTCAGTATAGTGATGCAGGTCTTTAGATGTTGTGTTCTCAGTATAGTGATGCAGGTCTTTAGATGTTGTGCTCTCAGTATAGTGATGCAGGTCTATAGATGTTGTGTTCTCAGTATAGTGATGCAGGTCTATAGATGTTGTGCTCTCAGTATAGTGATGCAGGTCTTTAGATGTTGTGCTCTCAGTATAGTGATGCAGGTCTATAGATGTTGTGCTCTCAGTATAGTGATGCAGGTCTTTAGATGTTGTTCTCTCAGTATAGTGATGCAGGTCTATAGATGTTGTGCTCTCAGTATAGTGATGCAGGTCTTTAGATGTTGTGTTCTCAGTATAGTGATGCAGGTCTATAGATGTTGTGTTCTCAGTATAGTGATGCAGGTCTTTAGATGTTGTGTTCTCAGTATAGTGAGGCAGGTCTATAGATGTTGTGCTCTCAGTATAGTGATGCAGGTCTTTAGATGTTGTGCTCTCAGTATAGTGATGTAGGTCTATAGATGTTGTGCTCTCAGTATAGTGATGCAGGTCTATAGATGTTGTGCTCTCAGTATAGTGATGCAGGTCTTTAGATGTTGTGCTCTCAATATAGTGATGCAGGTCTTTAGATGTTGTGCTCTCAGTATAGTGATGCAGGTCTAAAGATGTTGTGCTCTCAGTATAGTGATGCAGGTCTATAGATGTTGTGCTCTCAGTATAGTGATGCAGGTCTTTAGATGTTGTGCTCTCAGTATAGTGATGCAGGTCTTTAGATGTTGTGCTCTCAGTATAGTGATGCAGGTCTTTAGATGTTGTGCTCTCAGTATAGTGATATAGGTCTTTAGATGTTGTGTTCTCAGTATAGTGATGCAGGTCTATAGATGTTGTTCTCTCAGTATAGTGATGCAGGTCTATAGATGTTGTGCTCTCAGTATAGTGATGCAGGTCTATAGATGTTGTGTTCTCAGTATAGTGATGCAGGTCTATAGATGTTGTGCTCTCAGTATAGTGATGCAGGTCTTTAGATGTTGTGCTCTCAGTATAGTGATGCAGGTCTATAGGTGTTGTGCTCTCAGTATAGTGATGCAGGTCTTTAGATGTTGTGCTCTCAGTATAGTGATGCAGGTCTATAGATGTTGTGCTCTCAGTATAGTGATGCAGGTCTATAGATGTTGTGCTCTCAGTATAGTGATGCAGGTCTATAGATAATGTGCTCTCAGTATAGTGATGCAGGTTATAGATGTTGTGCTCTCAGTATAGTGATGCAGGTCTATAGATGTTGTGCTCTCAGTATAGTGATGCAGGTCTATAGATGTTGTGTTCTCAGTATAGTGATGTAGGTCTATAGATGGTGTGCTCTCAGTATAGTGATGCAGGTCTTTAGATGTTGTGTTCTCAGTATAGTGATGCAGGTCTATAGATGTTGTGCTCTCAGTATAGTGATGCAGGTCTTTAGATGTTGTGCTCTCAGTATAGTGATGCAGGTCTATAGATGTTGTGTTCTCAGTATAGTGATGCAGGTCTTTAGATGTTGTGTTCTCAGTATAGTGATGCAGGTCTATAGATGGTGTGCTCTCAGTATAGTGATGCATGTCTTTAGATGTTGTGCTCTCAGTATAGTGATGCAGGTCTATAGATGTTGTGCTCTCAGTATAGTGATGCAGGTCTTTAGATGTTGTGCTCTCAGTATAGTGATGCAGGTCTTTAGATGTTGTGCTCTCAGTATAGTGATGCAGGTCTTTAGATGTTGTGCTCTCAGTATAGTGATATAGGTCTTTAGATGTTGTGTTCTCAGTATAGTGATGCAGGTCTATAGATGTTGTTCTCTCAGTATAGTGATGCAGGTCTATAGATGTTGTGCTCTCAGTATAGTGATGCAGGTCTTTAGATGTTGTGTTCTCAGTATAGTGATGCAGGTCTTTAGATGTTGTGCTCTCAGTATAGTGATGCAGGTCTATAGATGTTGTGCTCTCAGTATAGTGATGCAGGTCTTTAGATGTTGTGCTCTCAGTATAGTGATGCAGGTCTATAGATGTTGTGCTCTCAGTATAGTGATGCAGGTCTATAGATGTTGTGTTCTCAGTATAGTGATGCAGGTCTATAGATGTTGTGCTCTCAGTATAGTGATGCAGGTCTATAGATGTTGTGCTCTCAGTATAGTGATGTAGGTCTATAGATGTTGTGCTCTCAGTATAGTAATGCAGGTCTATAGATGGTGTGCTCTCAGTATAGTGATGCAGGTCTATAGATGTTGTGCTCTCAGTATAGTGATGCAGGTCTATAGATGTTGTGTTCTCAGTATAGTGATGCAGGTCTATAGATGTTGTGTTCTCAGTATAGTGATGCAGGTCTATAGATGTTGTGCTCTCAGTATAGTGATGCAGGTCTTTAGATGTTGTGCTCTCAGTATAGTGATGCAGGTCTATAGATGTTGTGCTCTCAGTATAGTGATGCAGGTCTTTAGATGTTGTTCTCTCAGTATAGTGATGCAGGTCTATAGATGTTGTGCTCTCAGTATAGTGATGCAGGTCTTTAGATGTTGTGTTCTCAGTATAGTGATGCAGGTCTATAGATGTTGTGTTCTCAGTATAGTGATGCAGGTCTTTAGATGTTGTGTTCTCAGTATAGTGAGGCAGGTCTATAGATGTTGTGCTCTCAGTATAGTGATGCAGGTCTTTAGATGTTGTGCTCTCAGTATAGTGATGTAGGTCTATAGATGTTGTGCTCTCAGTATAGTGATGCAGGTCTATAGATGTTGTGCTCTCAGTATAGTGATGCAGGTCTTTAGATGTTGTGCTCTCAATATAGTGATGCAGGTCTTTAGATGTTGTGCTCTCAGTATAGTGATGCAGGTCTAAAGATGTTGTGCTCTCAGTATAGTGATGCAGGTCTATAGATGTTGTGCTCTCAGTATAGTGATGCAGGTCTATAGATGTTGTGCTCTCAGTATAGTGATGCAGGTCTTTAGATGTTGTGCTCTCAATATAGTGATGCAGGTCTTTAGATGTTGTGCTCTCAGTATAGTGATGCAGGTCTATAGATGTTGTGCTCTCAGTATAGTGATGCAGGTCTATAGATGTTGTGCTCTCAGTATAGTGATGCAGGTCTTTAGATGTTGTTCTCTCAGTATAGTGATGCAGGTCTATAGATGTTGTGCTCTCAGTATAGTGATGCAGGTCTATAGATGTTGTGCTCTCAGTATAGTGATGCAGGTCTATAGATGTTGTGCTCTCAGTATAGTGATGCAGGTCTATAGATGTTGTGTTCTCAATATAGTGATGCAGGTCTATAGATGTTGTGCTCTCAGTATAGTGATGCAGGTCTTTAGATGTTGTGCTCTCAGTATAGTGATGCAGGTCTATAGATGTTGTGCTCTCAGTATAGTGATGCAGGTCTATAGATGTTGTGTTCTCAGTATAGTGATGCAGGTCTATAGATGTTGTGCTCTCAGTATAGTGATGCAGGTCTATAGATGTTGTGCTCTCAGTATAGTGATGCAGGTCTATAGACGTTGTGCTCTCAGTATAGTGATGCAGGTCTATAGATGTTGTGTTCTCAGTATAGTGATGCAGGTCTATAGATGTTGTGCTCTCAGTATAGTGATGCAGGTCTATAGATGTTGTGTTCTCAGTATAGTGATGCAGGTCTATAGATGTTGTGCTCTCAGTATAGTGATGCAGGTCTATAGATGTTGTGCTCTCAGTATAGTGATGCAGGTCTATAGATGTTGTGCTCTCAGTATAGTGATGCAGGTCTATAGATGTTGTGCTCTCAGTATAGTGATGCAGGTCTATAGATGTTGTGTTCTCAGTATAGTGATGCAGGTCTTTAGATGTTGTGCTCTCAGTATAGTGATGCAGGTCTTTAGATGTTGTGCTCTCGGTATAGTGATGCAGGTCTATAGATGTTGTGCTCTCAGTATAGTGATGCAGGTCTATAGATGTTGTGCTCTCGGTATAGTGATACAGGTCTATAGATGTTGTGTTCTCAGTATAGTGATGCAGGTCTATAGATGTTGTGCTCTCAGTATAGTGATGCAGGTCTATAGATGTTGTGTTCTCAGTATAGTGATGCAGGTCTATAGATGTTGTGCTCTCGGTATAGTGATGCAGGTCTATAGATGTTGTGCTCTCAGTATAGTGATGCAGGTCTATAGATGTTGTATGAAATTGTGTCATTCCAAACATTATTTTCCATTTTGTTGGACTAGAGAGAGAGAGAGAGAGAGAGAGAGAAAGACTTCTCTGTGTAGCTTGCACACGCACACGCGGAAAAGTGTCACTTGAGTCGAACAATAAGGAATATTTTTCCTACAACGGCCGAAGAACATGCATTTCCCAAAACACCACGCAGAGAGAGCGGTTGCTGATTGCGTCGTTGAAGCTTGTTTCGATACTGATAGGATCGAAAGAAAGGGAGCGCTGCTCCCAAATTAGCTTTCTCCATTCAAATCTTACCTTAACATTATTTCATAATACTGATGACAGATCAGCTCCTACAGAGATATTACCACCTATGGCTACAAATTGGCCTATTGAGGCAACTTATTCTAATGACCCAATAAAAAAATATGTCATTGTGCACGTTGGGCTACACACCATGAAATATATTGAGACAAATTACAGACAGTAGTGTACAAGTAGCAAAATATAATTAAATTGCCGTAACATGAAAGGTGTTTCAATCTGATTAAACAGGCCTGTAGCCTACTGTTTATGTTTTAGTGCAGTCATCTCGGTTTTCATTTGAAGCATATTTTTATATGTTGCTTGTTTGTCTTGCAAAGACATTCTTTTCAGATGGGGAAAACCCCTGGTCTCGATGGCATTCCAATAGAGATATATCAATATTTTTATGAACTACTGAAAGATCCATTACTATCATGTTTTAATTACTCGTATATAAATGGCAAACTGTCGGACACACAAAAAGAGGATCTCTCTCCTTCTGAAGTAGGAGCCAGAGGGCAATACAAAGTCCCAGTCTTTTTTTTAAAACTGAGGAATCTCACCCTTCAATGATGTGATGCAAAATATTGGCAAAATGTACTGCACATAGAATAGAAAAGGTCCTACCGGAAATTAGTCATCACGATGAGACGGGATTCTTAAAAGATATGTTGGTAACAACATTAGACAACTACTTGAAATAATGGAAAACTATAAGAATGCAGGGAAACCAGGTATAATCTTTATAGTGGATTTTGAGAATGTAATACAGTACGTCTAGAATCTGTTTATACCGTACCAGTAAAATACTACAACAACCCCGCAAAAATTCTGACACAGTCATTGCCATTGCCAGGTTATCAATGTTTCAGGGTATAGATGGACAGCATTTTTACATTGATTGATACTAATCAGACCCTTTTCTCCAAAATGATTGTTGTCATCCTCTGCATTACAAATCAGACAGAGTAGTCAAAAAATCCTTCTTCAAGTTCATGGGCAATAATAGTAGACTGCAGACAATGTCCATGACCACACACAAGGATTATGCAGTGACAGTTGAAAGAGAGAAGGGTGTTGAAGGGGGAATACGATAGTGAATGCGTGGAGAGAGAGAAGAAGAGAAGCGTGGAGGAGAAGGAGAAGAGAAGGAGGAGGAGTGTCTGGGTCCCTCCCATCAGGAATCATGTCTCCATGTCTAGTCTCCTGGCTCTCCAAATGTAACCTTTATTTTAACAGAGTCATGCTAAGACCAAAGTCTCTTCCACAGATGAGCCCTGTATACACACCAGCACAGTATACACTACAGACATCAATATACACATCAATGTACCAATCAATACACGAAAGCAAAACACAATCATAGAAAATAAACACATTCTTCAGTCAAAAGGTCCTCAAATCAGCCTTTTGAATTACTCTAGATTCATCCAATTTTAGAGCCTTGGAGACTATTCCACAAGTAATGTGCAAAGAAACTAAAAGCAGGTTTGCCTAACTCAGTGGAGATCGAAGGGCTCTTCAGAGTTAACCTCCCTGAGACTAGGTCTGGTAGCTCGTGTGTCTGTAAGTTAATGATTAAGTAAGGTATGGTGGACATTTACGCAAATGAGAGAGAGGGGGTCCTGGCGCAAGGCTGCAATCTCTCTCTGCTGGAGAAATCACAGGACTACATGTCAACGCGAAACTAGGTCACCGTCCTCTCCTCTCCACAGAGCAACCAGAGTGATCCAGCATTGTCGGTGTTAGCTAGCTTTTCGTGTTTTGTGTTTGCTTTTCATGTTTTGTGTAAACGATGTGTATATAAATATACTGTATATATAGTGTAATTGATGTATGTAGATATACTGTATATATTGTTTAATTAATGTGTATATAAATATACTGTATATGTAGTGTAATTGATGTGTATATAGATGTACTGTATATATAGTGTAATCAATGTGTATATAGATGTACTGTATATATAGTGTAATTGATGTGTATATAGATGTACTGTATATGTAGTGTAATTGATGTGTATATAGATGTACTGTACATATAGTGTAATCAATGTGTATATAGATATACTGTATATATAGTGTAATTGATGTGTATATAGATATACTGTATATGTAGTGTAATTGATGTGTATATAGATGTACTGTATATATAGTGTAATCAATGTGTATATAGATATACTGTATATATAGTGTAATTGATGTGTATATAGATATACTGTATATGTAGTGTAATTGATGTGTATATAGATGTACTGTATATGTAGTGTAATCAATGTGTATATAGATATACTGTATATGTAGTGTAATTGATGTGTATATAGATGTACTGTATATATAGTGTAATCAATGTGTATATAGATATACTGTATATGTAGTGTAATTGATGTGTATATAGATGTACTGTATATATAGTGTAATCAATGTGTATATAGATATACTGTATATATAGTGTAATTGTTGTTTTTTGATGTGATCATGCAGGCCTCATCTGTTAAAGAAACAGTGGTCTCAGCCTCAGCATGACTCCCTGCTTAAATAAAGGTTAAATAAAATAAAAAATGTAATGTTAAAGTTTTTATTTCAAGAAGCCCCATCAATCAAAGACAAAAGGTGGATGTTACAGGCTTGTGAGTGAAGCTGTACATCTGGCATTATACACACCTCCAGCTCATTTTCCTCCTCTTGTTTGTTTCAAATGGCTGTTTTCATCATTCGCTTTTTGGCAATGGTGAAACAGTGTGACATAAAAAAGCTGTTAATTTATTTTTCTCAGTGAGTTACACTAATGGCTCCATGGCCATACTGTACATTATTACATTATTGTAAACACAGTTTAATGTCAGTCACTTGGTTTGTAAAGGTGCAAAGACTCTCAGATCTTTCAAGTGATCAATGAAGGGTTAATTAATAGCACATGCACAAACATACACATGCACCAGCACCCGCGCTCTCACGCATGCAAAAGCATGCACACATACTGTATATATAAGTACACACACACACACACACACACACACATACAAACAAGAGTTTCGGTTCAGCAAGGCAGCTGAAACTTGCAATATCAGCAACCACAAACCTCCGTGGCCTATAAACGTCTTTAAAGAAACAAAACTTCAGTCCTCATGTAGGATAGACTTGCTGTACCTAACAGTTATACTTATACACACTACTTACAATGGTTGACATCAATGTCTATTGCAGGCTTATACTATTCACAGTGAACTCTCCTATATTGCAGCACTGTGGGGAAAAAAGTATCTACCCACTGGGCACAAATGTCATTTCAACGTCAATGTGGTCAACTAACATGTGTTCAATGTGAAATCAACCAAAAATATCACCATGTCATTGAATTTAGGTGAAAAGTTGAGTAAAAAAAAGACAAAAGTCCTTTAAGTTGATTACTTTTTTCGGCTCCTATCAGTTTTCTATGTGGATTCAACTTCATCACATTTTTTTTTATGACATGGAAACATGATGGTTACAGAATTCATTGGACAACACCTAGTAAGCAATACTTTACACAATAAAACGTCAAAAATCTAAAATGCATATGGCTCTCCTATTCTTTGCCCAGTCATATTCAAGGTTAGAACTACATTTCTAGGGGTTCTGATGCTTCTAGCCTTGCCATGCATTTTTGATAACATATCTACAGTATTTCACTTTTTAATGTGTATAGTATTTCTTCCTAGGCGAAATAACACCAAAGCAGTTCAAAAGATGACATTGTATTATCATATCTTTGTACTCCCTGACTAAGGCCATGTAGCCAAAACACATTGGAGTTTTTAAACTTTGTTTCCATTGAAAATGAAAATACTTATTGTTTTTATGGCTAGGTGGACGTGAGAGTGATCACTAATACTACACTGCTGGTGCTAAATACTCTGTGTGCTAAACAGAAGGAGATTTTATTTCAGTATGCCAGAGTCAGATTTACATTGTTATGATATTTATGTTTATCTAACTAACATTGGGGGTGGCCTGTGTTCAATGGCTTCACAGTCCATAGACTTTCAGTCAAGACACATGCCATGTTATATTCAGCAAAGCCATAGTTAATCATTTTTATCTTTATTTAAATGCACTTCTTGCTATGCCACACCTCTCTTCCAATAAATAACGACAGTGCTTTTGCCTAGCTTACTTCATACATGTCTGTCTCATGCAAAATATTTACTATAGATTCTAAGAGTTTCTGAGTTGAAGTATATGGTTAGTTATTTTCTGTAGTTTGCCATTATTTATCTACATTACTCTGTCTATGTCATTGGCGTCTGTGTACCAGCATTGTGCCTGCAAATGGCTATACCTCATGGGAGAACTCTCAAAGTGCTGAACTGTAAAGCGTGTAGAGCATGAATGAGTTATGGACTAAACTAGTAAAGAAGCTTACTGTATTTAACATTAAAACAGTTGCAGGTCTGATCAATCTCTGAAGTGTTCTCTCGCACAAAAGCAAATGCTGTTAACTACACCATATGCATGCAAGCCTTTACTTATAGTCTGCATGCATTAATTTCCAGAGCATTTTCCAAATTGCGGTATATGGAATTAGCACCAGTAAATTACACAGTTGAGAGAGAAAGGTGGCTTTTACCCGCGTTTTGGAATGCAATACAATGGCGACACAAATCAAACTTTTATAAACCTTCCAAAGTTGTCTGCCAACACTTTACTTATTAAAGCGAATCGATAGTGCATATCTATTACATTTTTGCCTGTCAGGCATGGAGACCAGCTTTGCTGGGGAGCTCCACAGACTAGAGAAGATTAATTGAGACTAGCACAGAGCTCCAGCCAGTCTGTCTCCAGTCATAGAGCCACACACAATTTATAGCCTTGTGTCTATTGTGAGCTTCACAACAGGCAAAGTACTATACAGTTTTTGTGGGGAAGACTAATGTGAAATCTGTCTGTGTGCTGAGAAGTGTTGCAACATGCACAGCCTTGCACAGGCTTATGGCGTTATATCTGAAATGTTCATTTTAGACTGTACACCACAGTGTAAAGAAAAATGCAGCTCATAAAGATACTGTGAATCTTTGTTTCCTGTGGGACTATGTATACTGAACAAAAATATAAATGCAACAGGAAACAATTTCAACGATTTTACTGAGTTACAGTTCATTTAAGGAAATCAGTCAATTGAAATAAATAAATTAGGCCCTAATCTATCAAGTTCACATGACTGGGCAGGGGCGCAACCATGGGTGGGCCAGAGAGGGCATATGCCCACCCACTTGGGAGCCAGGCCCAGCTAATCAGAATAACTTTTTCCCCACAAAAGGGCTTTATTACAGACATAAATACTCCTCAGTTGCATCAGCTGTCTGGACTTCTGGTCTCAGACGATCCCGCAGATGAAGAAGCTTGGTGTGGAGGGCCTGGAATAGTGTGGTTACATGTGGTCTGTGGTTGTCAGGCTGGCTGGACGTACTGCCAAATTTTCTAAAATGGCGTTATGGTAGAGAAATTAACAACAGCTCTGGTGGACATTCCTGCAGTCAGCATGCCAATTGCACGCTCCCTCAAAACTTGAGACATCTGTGACAAAACTGCATATTTTAGAGTGGCTGTAACGTTCGTTCGTCTTGTGGTGATTGAACGGACCAAGGCGCAGCGGGTGATGAATACATACTGAATTTATTAAACAGACGAAACACTGACAAAACACTAGAACAAACTACAAAACAATAAACGAAGGCAACAGACCTGAAACAAACGAACTTACATATAGACGAAGAACGCACGAACAGGAACAGACTACCTAAAATGAACGAACAAACGAAACAGTCCCATGTGGTATACACAGACACAGGAACAATCACCCACAAACAAACAGTGAGAACAACCTACCTTAATATGGCTCTCAATCAGAGGAAACGACACACACCTGCCTCTAATTGAGAACCATACCAGGCAAACCATTAACCCAACATAGAAAACACATAACATAGACTACCCACCCCAACTCACGCCCTGACCAATTAAACACATACAAAACAACAGAAAACAGGTCAGGAACGAGACAGTGGCCTTTTATTGTCACCAGCACACGGTGCACCTATGTATGATCATGCTGTTTAATCAGCTTCTTGATAGGCCACACCTGTCAACAGGAAATGCTCACTAACAGGGATGTAAACAAATTTGTGTACAACATTTGAGAGAAATACTTTTTTTGTGCGTATGGAACATTTCTGGGATCTTTCATTTAATCTCATGAAACATGGGACCAACACTTTACATGTTACGTTTATATTTTTGTTCAGTATATGTCAATGTATGGTCTATAACAAGCATTTGATTGTTGCTTTTTTGGAACAGGTCTTACTTTAAAGAGATTTTGGTATGTTATATAGATTAAGTTGCTTTTCCACCTGTGTAAATTAATACAGTAGGTAATTTCCATGTAAAAGGACCTATGAGCACCAACATGTGAAGTTCATAGGAGCATGTCAAATTTGGTGTCAAATGAAAGCTAAGAGTCTGTATTTTTTTTAATTTAAGGCATATATATACTTTTTTAAACCATTTTCCATCCTACAAATTATGAATAAGCAAAGGCTTTGATTTGTGGTCAAACAGATGGAAAAGGGGTCTTAAAAAATATCTACCAGAAAAAGTCTTAAAAGGAATTAGAAATACATCATTTTAGAAATACATCAAAACACAATAGTGCTGAAGTAAACTAATATCAACACATATTTAGGTTTGGAGAAATATTTCTGAGTTCTGTAAGTTTAAGAAACATTGCCCTGTGCCTTAAAATTTGGTTACCAAAAACCCACATATCTTTAAGATATTTTCTAATTAATTATTTTCCATTACCAAATCGGTAATGGAATTTCTGAAAATCGGTAATGGAATTTCTAGAATTTAATTGGCTACAATGGGAAATCATAGTAGTCATAAAACACAGTTGGGTTCACAAGTTTGGACAGAACAGTAGAGTACAGTAAGGTAAATTAGAGTATAGTACAGTACAGTACATCACAGTACAGTACAATAGAGTACAGTAAATAAAAGTATAGTATAGTATAGTTCAGTACAATACAATACTGTACAGTAGAGTAGAGTAGATTTCAGTACAGTAAAGAAAAGTCTAGTATATTTCAGTACAGTACTTGTAATGGGTGCGTGCTGGTGGCAGGGAAGTCAGGCGCAGGAGAGTAAACTTGGTATAAACGGAGCAGTTTAATAAAATAAAAAATGTAACTCCGGAAACCAAAATATACAAAATAAAATAAGAGGGTGCAAAACCTGTCGCACACCAGAACATAACTTGCTGTCACGACTTCTGCCGAAGTCGTTGCCTCTCCTTGTTCGGGCGGTGTTCGGCGGTCGACGTCACCGGTCTTCTAGCCATCATCGATCTATTTTTCATTTTCCATTGGTTTTGTCTTTTCTTCCCACACACCTGTTTTCAATCCCATCCATTACCTCTTGTGTATTTAACCCTCTGTTTCCCCTCATGTCTTTGTCAGAGATTGTTTTATGTCAAGTGTTGTTTCTGGGTGTATAGGTGCGCGACGGGTCCTCGTACCCATGTTTATTTTATGTATGTACATTTTCATGTTTGGAGCATGTTAAGTGGACATTTATTAAAAGTCTCCATTTACACTCAGTTTAACTCTCCTGCGCCTGACTTCCCTGCCACCTATACACACGACTCTGACACTTGCATCAATACATACAACAAACAATCACCGACAAGGACATGAGGGGAAACAGATGGTTAAATACACAACATGTAATTGATGGGAACCAGGTGTGATGGAAGACCAGACAAAACAAATGGAAAATGAAAAATGGATCAGTGATGGCTAGAAGGTCGGTGACGTCGACCGCCGAACACCGCCCGAACAAAGAGAGGGACCGACTTCGGTGGAAGTCCGACTTCGGCGGAAGTCTACTCTAGAGTAGAGTTCAGTACGTACACAGTAGAGCATGCTACAGTTGAGTACACTATCATCTACTGCATTATACTGTACTGTACTGAACTCTACTGTGCTGAACTGTAC
Source organism: Salvelinus namaycush (assembly GCF_016432855.1). NCBI lineage: Eukaryota > Metazoa > Chordata > Actinopteri > Salmoniformes > Salmonidae > Salvelinus > Salvelinus namaycush. Next base: position 32,740,612 of record NC_052337.1, on the reverse strand, counting down.
TGTACTGTAATGTACTCTACTGAGTTCTACTGTGCTGTACTTTGATGTCCAAACTTGTGAAACATAGACGATGATTGGTTCAGATTTGGTCCCGTCCAGACCAACCAGGGAGATTTTTGTTACTAAACTTTACATCTGCACAGTTCTTCTAGTAAATGTGTTTTTGTAAAATGTTCTGTGTAAATTGTTAAACATTTTACTTGTGGATAAAGCTGTACTGCACTGTTGGTTAAGGGCTTGTAAGTAAGCATTTCACGGTAAGGTCTACACTTGTTGTATTCGGCGCATGTGACAAATAAAGTTTCATTCGATTTTTCGATTTTGTATGGTTTGTTAAACTTTGAAATCAATGGTTTTTGTTTGGCATACATTTTAAGTGAAACATTATGTTACTGTGGAATTGTCCAGTCACAAACATTGTTGTTACGTTACTTTAGAAATGGCTTTTTAATGCCCTTGGTTATTACACAAAAACAGTCTCTATTTCTCAATACAAAAACAGCACAACTCACATGTAAATACAATGTTGTTACTAGTTTTATTACAGTGTTAGTACATACTGTACTCTACTGTGCTGTACTGTCCTGTAATTGTTTGTAGGTTAATGTTAAACTTTTTATGTCTACTCTATATACTGTATTTTACACATTAATTCAATGCACAGCTCAGAATTGACATTGGCTATGGCAAACAGTACAATACCAACAGACGCCTGATTGTATTTTTACTGTCACAATGCTCAGAACTGTATAATCCATGACCATGAGATTTTATGGCGATAAACTTGGTGACACTGTCACTTCTACCACAGTTCACATGGCCCCCTCACATGAACAACGGCCAGGCAGTCAGTCATAGAGGCTTTGCCTAAATGTAAACGTCCGTTATAGTCAGGAGAGGTGCTGGAGATAATGCAGCAGAAAGATGAACAGGTTTATATGTTGAAGGTGGGAAGGAGAAGGAGGTTTCTGTTGTTGAAGGAAACCATGCTTAAGGAAAACGTTTCTCTTTCTCCCCTTTTTGGGTTTTTGTTTAAATAGGCGTTGGTGGGTGACGCATTTCACAAGTTCCTCTCATGTCACTGGGCATTGTGGGATTGGCCCTGTGAGAATTCTCAGCTTGCTCACAAAAGTCAAATAATCGGTGAATAGAGAGGGGGAAGAAAATGAAAAGCTGGGGAGCTCCCTAAGAGCTTATTCTATACACTGAGGTTAGTCATTATGAATACACTGGCCAGTTGAATGATTTAAGGGGCCCACTCCACCGGCAGAGTGAATTCTTAAAAGGTAGTTTAAACATTTACGGGCAGCACCAGAAAAAGGAGCCTTCTGTCACGTACCTGAAAGTTGAATTCACTCTCCAAGATATAATCCCCCATGTGCGGAGCCCTGGCTTTCAACAGACCTATAGGACCTATTCTCTCTGGGTCGTCCTGGCCTATTGTGCACTTTAAGAGTTCATGCTGCATGTGTGTCACATCCCTTTGGTAAACTAAGGCCATACAGCTATTCGCTTCCAACTGTTTTCGAGCGTCATATTCTCCTGTTTAGACGACCTCTTCCGAAGCACTGATTCTATACATTCCAGAACATTCCATGGAACATTCCTTCCTGTCAACATTCTAATGTTGTATTCAGTGAACCAAGCTCAGTCTGATTGCATGGAAGATGTGAACGTTCTGTTGGTCATTGTGGAATTTAAAGGGCTGTCAACTAATTTTACATGTTGCTACTACTCTAGTTTTAACAAATTGCCTATGATAATATCAACCTTTTGGTTCTTTTTAGCTCAGTTGGTGGAGCATGGCACTTGTAACGCCAGGGTAGTGAATTCGATTCCCGGGACCACCCATAGGTAAAATGCATGCACGCATGTCTGTATTCGCTTTGGATAAAAGTTTCTGCTAAATGGCATATATAATGATATAATTGTTATTTTTAATGTTGCAGCAACTTCTATAATACATTTCATTAAAACCTGCGATTGGCTACAGTCTCACAAATGTATAAAGCTGCTGGCAATAGCTATTCCTGGCTGGCTTCAGTTACTAACTCACATATTCAGACTGAACCTTGAACTTTTGAACTGGAGCAGAGGTAATGAATCGGTGTAATGGTATCACTTAAACCAAGACGCACTTGTATTGAGTTGTTCTTTACGGTACAGTAAAGTACATAACTAATTCCATGGTGTGACTTGTCTGACAAGTACATGAATGTACAATATAACAACACCAGACAATATTTCTTCAAATAATCATATTTTTCCTACAGGGCTGTTGGATGTCACATTTTTAATATCCTGGTGATTTTTTTTACTTACTTTGTTGTGTTTGAATGACATTAAGTAACAACACTTAAACTAATCATACTCAAAGTATTGAAAGCAGGTGACTTGCAGATTGTGGCAGCATACTGTATTTCTGTGGCCTACTTTGAGAGTGTTGTTGAATGCCCTGTGACAGTTGGTGTTCTGAAAGCACTTACCTTTTTATATCCTATCGTTACCATAATAAAGAGTGCTGGTATGAAGGTCCCCCAGTCTGGTGGGCCTCACTGGTATGTCATGGTAATGCACAGGTTCTGGCCCCAACCATGGCAAATCTGACCAAACTGAGTAAAGTGACGTGAAAAGACATGGTTGACAATGTTGTCAGTCAAATGCTTCACAAATATGCCCCTGGGAATGTCTCACCATCCGTTGGCCAAGGTGATAGAAATATCAAAGCAGTTCAGGAACATACAGTAGTTCCACTCTATGGCTTTAGTCTTGAGCAATACTGTACATCTGAACCCAATATTATACACATCTGCCAAGAGCAACATTCTGTGAATGATACTGATTTCCGCAAGCTTCAAAAGATGCCACAAAAAGAGAGCGGGGGAGGGTCTGAGTGAAAAGTAATTGCGAAGGCCCTTTTTAAACACTCTAGTTCTAATACATAGTGCTTCATTACAATTCAAAATAAATAAATAGCGTAGCCGCTGAGAAAAAAGAAACAATGTGAAGGTGTTTGAAAAATGTGCCTGGCTTTAGTGTGTTTTAATGCATGCAATATGCATGTGCAAAAGGGCTTATAGAAGAGAGGGGAGAGTGAGGGGATGGGGCAACTGTTTTGGTCTCTTATAAATTAATCATATGGGGATAGTGAGGGTTAAACAAAAAAGCATCACCTGCTTCAAATCCATCCATTCAGTAATCATAAAAGGAACTGTTCCTCGATTTTGTTACGATCATAGTCCTATACAGACCGCAACCAACCAAGAGGCTGTATATGCTCAGTCTTGAAAACAAATAACAGTATGGCAAAATAAAATCCTAGGCATATAGTGTTGTTACTAACTGGAAAGTTGCTCGAAAGTCCAAATCAATAACAGACATTTCAGAGCTCATACCATTATGTCATAAATGTATCACAGAGCTTACTTTTAGACTTCCACACCTTCCAAATATCGGTAACTTAATCTATTGGTGGCCCTTTTTGGGTAATAACGCTGAGATGATGATACAGTATGATGACTAGGTTGGTACGTGCCAAAAAAAAGTCAGAATTACATGCTAAATACCCTCAGGGTGGAGCTTGCACCAAAACGGAGAGGTATGCAATTAATTGTGGAAACACACCTTGTCTGTTAACTCCAAATCTGCCTGTGGATACGTCTCCTCTCTCTCTCTCTCCTGTATAAAAAGACAAAGGTGAAGAGCTATTTTCCTCTGTACAGAAATATCATTACATAAGACATATCCTCGGCCCATTTGGTGCTTTTATAGATAGTACACAAACCTGAACAGATGTAGACTTAACAGTTGGTATCTGCAGGGTTTCTATTGTGTTGTTGTCTTATCCCTCACCCTCTGTTGTCTGTCAGCACACATTTGAATAACCACATTATGTAACAGAAAGTCGTTTCCCTGCGTGCAGCTGTTGGACAGCAGCCAATGTCAGTGGCACGTCCATTAAGAACTGAGATGTTCCCCATTTTGTCTACTGTGTCAGGCTCATTGAGCGCATACTGCCTTGTGCATGGACTTTCCTACAGGCCCAAAGAATACCAGCTGGGTTTTGGTCAGGGTTTGGTTTTCTCAAACAGAAGGAAGCATGTTTATAATATAGGGTTAAAATGAATAAAAAATACGTATTTAAGGTAGAAATTTGATATTTGTGTAGTTATGACTTTTTTTACTAAAATTAAATCATTTGTCAAAATCGATACAGTAGTAGGCCTTTGACGGTCCATGGTACAGTCTACAGTCTTTACTTTTGGGGACAGGATACTGTGCTATGTAGCATCTGGTTAAATGTTACAAACTCTGACTGGAGTAGATATTATATTACATAATTCGCTTTTAGTGGCTCAGGAAACTTTAGTAGACCCATCTTAATCTAAGCTCAACAACCATCAATAGCATTGAGTGGCAGTCACTAAATGCTTTACTAACCACAATCTACAGCAGACATTTCCAGCATCCTAACGGCACTAAACAGTAATAACCCTTGACCTTCATAAATTCATTCTTTCCTATTTATTTTCTGTTAAGGAACAGTTAAAGATGCACTCTCAAACGTCTGTATAATTTTAGCCAGTAGTTTTGAAACTGGTACTCACGAGCCAAAAGTGGTCCCCGCTTTTTGTGTACTATGTCATCAAATTGTAAACTACGTCCTCCATTTCTTATGATATGTTACATCCTGCAAATTTGTGCATTTCCTACGATATGTTACGAATTCAATTTTTACTATATGTAATGAATGTGTTGTGCTTAAGATCCTGGAGTGCATCTTAAAGAGAACCTACAGTACCAGAACTGGGGTTTGGTTTGAAGTTGTTTGGAGAATATCAGATGCATTGCCAGCCAAGAGCCTGATCCACTGTTTAATCATGGGGGATGAATGTATGGATTATATGGTCTAGTGGTTCAAATATTATTTTCCATCATCGTTGACAACAGAACTTCAAATCCCATCTATGCTTCTCAATGGTATTCTTATAGACCTATGGAAGTACATGTGCACTCTGAATATTTTTTTAAATAAAAAAGTACAGATTTCACGCTGCAGCTGTATATGAAAACCTTGGTCAGCTGTGAACCCACAAGACTAGTTTGTACTGATAAACAGAGAGAATTGCATGAGTGTGTTGCTCAAATCAAGGACTTGTAGTCCTTGCTCAAATATACATTTCATTATTAAATTGTTATTTGTGAAAATGTCAATTACATTTTTCTCGTACTTTCATTCAATAGTAGTTGAAATAACTTTTGTGTTTTAATCAATGGCAAAGCAAACAACATAGGCTCAAAGGCTCAGCTTTCATTTAAAAATTTTACAACAAGTCAATAACAAATATAGTACATTACAACTCCTATTTCTTCTCAGAAAGGGGAGGAAATATAAGATTTGGTATGACTGTATGTACGTTGTGTAAACATTCCATTCAATATTTATTTTATTTCTTTAGCCCTTTTTCTCCCCAATTTCGTGGTATCCAATTGGTAGTTACAGTCTTGTCTCATCGTTGGGGCGGCAGGTAGCCTAGTGGTTAGTAGAGCATTGGACTAGTAACCGAAAGGTTGCTAGATCGAGTCCCCGAGCTGACAAGGTAAAAATCTGTCATTCTGCCCCTGAATAACTCACTGTTCCTAGGCCGTCATTGTAAATAAGAATTTGTTCTTAACTGACTTGCCTAGTTAAATAAAGGTAAAATAAATTTAAAAATCGCTGCAACTCCCGTACGGACTCGGGAAAGGCGAAGGTTGAGACCACTGTGCCACTCAATATTTTTATATTTGAATTATAGAGTTAAATAACTAAGAGGGAATTTGAGATGGCATGAGGAGCAAAAGTAAAGTATAAACCTTTTGTAAATGGCAGAGGCATCTGTACACAGCAATGATTATTATGGATGAATAACATAAGACCAGTGAACATCATTTCAGTCAAATAGATGACCAATTCACACACATTATAGTCATTTAGCAGATGCTCTTATCCAGATTGACTTAAAGGAGCAATTATTTTTAAGTACCCTGTTCAAGGGCACATCAACATATTTTTCACCTAGTTGGCTCTGGGACTCAAACCAGCAACCTTTTGGTTCCTGGCCCAACACGCTTAACCACTAGGCTACTTGCCGCCCACACAGTCAGTCAAGCGATAATTATAGAAACCAAATACCTTTTAATTTCCACAAACCCTGTGCTTTGGGAGAAGACTAAAATTGCATCCTTAAACCTTCCAAGCATTTGTAATTTCAACATAGGCTCCACCATTCCTTGGATGATATTATCCCCCTTCTCATGTTTGCTACGCCTCATCTAGGCCTTCCTCATATCTGAAAGGTGGCGTCCATTGATTCATGGGAGACTGGAGAGGACTGAGGGACCTATTCCTGCACAAAGCTGTTTACAGCTCCTTTAGTGCTGCTTGGATAGTAGGTCTATACTTGCCAGGGGATTTCTAAGAGCCCAGTGTCCTCCCCCCCATAATTAGGCCACCCACATTCACAGTCATGCGCCTGGGATGATGTACTCTAAAGGATATCTGTGAACTCCATATTGGAAATGGCTGCTTTTCAATTAATTTACCACTGAATACATTGAGCTAGCTAGCACCTTGCAGTTTTCCTTGTTTGTTGATATGATGAGCACTGTATCTGAAGGAGAGATTCACTTTTTCATTAGCAAGTTGTTTTAGGCTATGACACAGGAATTCACTATTTATGATACACAGTCTGTGATTAACAGTTGTTAGGCTGCTATATTAATGTTCTGAAGCGTATCAATTAATAGAGACACTATACATTCACAATATAGCCTATTCAAATGCTACGGATGTGGATGACTATAGTGACCTCACTGTTTATGAAAGGCTCAGTTATGAATCATACAGGCAGCAGCCCAGCTCTTTTGATTTAATTTGTGGTCCCTTAGATATCAACGAAGTCTAATCATTCTGATGAATAGAGTGTGACACATTTAAAGTGAATTTAACCTACATTTTCAAGAACATTTCCTCAAAATCTTTTTATCCTTTGGAGAATGCAGCAAGAAAAATGCTCTGGAAAGTCCCCTCTGTAGGTATGTAGTAGGCCTAAATGGTTGTATTACAAAAAATTACAATAAATGAGTCATTTATTTCTCGTTATCCAGAAGCCTGTCTCCCAGTTCTTGGAAAAATAAAACATGAATGTATGCTCATCATTTCTGATTAGACCACTTGGGCTTAATGAAATTCTGACCATTTAAATGTGTATGAGCAGTAGAGGGTGGACTTTTGAATTGAACTCAGCGTATGAATTTCACATGCTTCAATGTAAAGGTATAGGACATTCCCTCAGTGATCTTGATATCTAGATATCACTTCATTTCCCAAAAGTTGCTGCCTCCTTCAAATCAAAATCGAATAAAATTGTATCAAATCAATCAAAATCAACATTTATTTGTCACATACATCATAAACAACAGTGAAATTCTTACGGACCCTTCCCAACAATGCAGGGAGAAAAATAAAAAAATAATAACATGAGGAATAAGTACACAATGAGTAACGATCATTTGGCTATATATACACGGGGGACCAGTACTGAGTCTATGTGCATGGGTACAAGGTAATTGAGGTAGATATGGAAATATAAGTAGGGGTAAAATGACTAGACAAAAGGATAGATTGCAGAAAGTTTGGGTAGCTGTTTGGTTAACTATTTAGCAGTCTTATGGCTTTAGGGTAGAAGCTGTTCAGGGTCTTATTGGTTCCAGACTTGGTGCATCGGCACTGCTTGCAGGGCGGTAGCAGAGAGGGCAGTCTATGACTTGGGTGGCTAGAGTCTTTGACAATTTTTACGGCCTTCCTTTGACACCGCCTGGTATAGAGGTCCTGTATGGCAGGGAGCCTGGCCCCAGTAATGTACTGAGCCTTATGCACTACCCTCTGTAGCGTCTTGCGGTTGGATGCCAAACAGTTGCCATACCAAGCAGTGATGCAGCCAGTCAAGATGCTCTCAATGGTGAAGCTGTTGAACTTTTAAAGGATCTGAGGGCCCATGCTAAATCTTTTCAGTCTCCTGAGAGGGAAGATGCGCTGTCGTGCCTTCTTCACGACTGTGTTGGTATCAAGGCACAAGGCGAGACCCAAATGCAGACACAGGAGGCAGATGGTTGGAGTCTTACAATGTTTATTAATCCAAAGGGGTAGGCAAGAGAATGGTCGTAGACAGGCAAAAAGGTCAAAACCAGATCAGAGTCCAGGAGGTACAAAGTGGCAGACAGGCTCGTGGTCAAGGCAGGCAGAATGGCCAGGCAGGCGCGTACAAAGTCCAGAAACAGGCAACGGTCAAAACCGGGAGGACTAGAAAAAGGAGAATGCAAAAAGCAGCAGAACGGGAAAAACGCTGGTTGACTTGGAAACCTATAAGATGAACTGGCACAGAGAGATAGAAAACACAGGGATAAATACATTGGGGAAAATAAGCGACACCTGGAGGGGGTGGAGACAATCACAAAGACAGGTGAAACAGATCAGGGCGTGACAGTTGGTGTGTGCTGACCATGTTAATTCCTGAGTGATGTGGACACCGAGGAACTTGAAGCTCTCGACTCGCTCCACTACAGCGCCATCGATGTTGATGGCAGCGTGCTCGGCCCTCCGTTTCCTGTAGTCCACGTTCAGCTCCTTTGTCTTGCTGACTTTGAAGGAGTGGTTGTTGTCCTAGCACCTCCTCCCTATAGGCTGTCTCATCGTTGTCTGTGATCAGGCCTACCACCGTTGTTTAATCAACAAACTTAATGATGGTGTTGGAGTCGTGCACGGCCACTCAGTCATGGGTAAACAGGGAGTACAGGAGGGGACTAAGCACGCACCCCTGAGGGGCACCCGTGTTGAGGGTCAGCGTGGCGGATGTGTTGTTGCCTACCTTCACCACCTGGGGCGGCCCGTCAGGAAGTCTAGGATCCAGTTGCAGAGGGAGGTGTTCTGTCCCAGGGTCCTGAGCTTAGTGATGAGCTTGGAGGGCACTATGGTGTTGAACAATGAGCTGTAGTCGATGAACAGCATTCTCACATAGGTGCTCCTCTTGTCCAGATGGGAGAGAGCAGTGTAGAGTGCAATAGAGTTTGTTGGGGCAGTATGCGAATTGGACTGGGCGCAAGGTGTCTGGGATGATGGTGTTGATGTAAGCTCTGACCAGCCTTTCAAAGCATTTCATGGCTACAGATGTGAGTGCTACGGAGCGATAGTCATTTAGACAGGTTACCTTGGTGTTCTTGGGCACAGCGACTATGGTGGTCTGCTTTAAGCATGTAGGTATTACAGACTGGGTACGGGAATAGTTGAAAGTGTCAGTGAAGATACTTGCCCGCTGTCAGTGCATGCTTTGAGTTTGCTTCTTGGTAATCTGTGTGTGAATGTTAACCTGTTTAAAGGTCTTACTCACATCGGCTGTGGTTTCACACAGTCGTCCGGAACAACTGGTTTTCTCATATGCATGGTTCAGTGTTGCTTGCCTCGAAGCGAGCATGGAATGCATTTAGCTCAGACCATAGAAGGTATTTAGCTCCTCTGGTAGGTTCACATCATTGGGCAACTCGCGGCTGGGTTTCCCTTTGTTTTTAAAAATATATACAATTTTTTTTTTAACCTTTATTTAGCTAGGCAAGTCAGTTAAGAACAAATTCTTATTTACAAAGACGGCCTATACCGGCCAAACCCAGACGACGCTGGGCCAATTGTGTGCCGCCCTATGGGACTCCCAATCACAGCCGGTTGTGGTAGTTTGCATGTAGATAGTTCTTCTTGGGACAGGTCTCCGAAGTAAAATATATTTGATCTCAATAGGATTTAGATAAATAAATTAATAAACAAAAATATATATGTGGTAAATATGCAAATTGTAAAGTCCTAACATGTGCTTCACAGCACTGCACAGAGTTCTGAAACTTAGTTTCCATAGACCTCTTTGGCACTCCTATGCTTCGGCTACAATGGGAGTGGTTTTCCTACCATAATGTAGCTTGTCCTCTTCTGTGTCTGGAATCAATTAAATAGCCTCTAGAGCTGTGTTTACACAGGCAGTGCAATTCTGATCTTTTTTTCCCACTAATTTGATCAATCAGATCATCTCTGAAAAGATCTGATGTGAAAAGATCTGGTATGATTGGTCAAAATACCAATTAGTGGATAATAGGTCAGAATTAGGTTGCATGTGTAAAAACAGCCTATGTGAAAACTAATCATCGCTTTGTAAGCTTTTAAAACCCATAAAGCCAAATAACCTGAAAATAAACATTACCAGCTATTTTTATTCATTTGTTTCTATAGTGTCATGGGCCTATAGGCTACACGATAGTAGAAATGTTAACCTGTTCGCATGTGGAAGTTACTTAATTATCTTATGGGTGTTTCATGTGTGTGCTGCTCGCGTGTAGTCTCAATAACCAATCACACTCCAAGCTCTTGACACGCTACCCGGAGAGGGCAGGGTATAGCTACTCTTATGATGACGTATTTGGATTGACGTGCCAGTGAACGAGTGACCCCGACAGTCCACTGCCATGCCCCTAGTTGAAACTTAAACCAATGCATTCGCTCGAGCGGAATCGTCCTGTCTGTTGACAGAGTACGAGCGTAGCAAATAAGATTAAAACCCACTTTTTAAGTCCTGGACTAATTTGTTCGAAAACGTTATAGCTACTCTCAGAGGCTTTTGGTGTTGTCTTTGTGTGGCTAACGTTCTATGTTTGGTATCAGAGTGGAGTAGTGTGTCCACACGGAAAGAGAGGAGGATTCATTCTATTCAACCTGGGCCCCCTTCATGCAAGTGAGTTGTGCGCTTTTATTATGTATGTACAGTAGCTCGTTAGCTAGGCTAACACGTTAGCACAGTAGCTAGTTAGCATTACATGCCACGTTAGCATACTGGCTATCTCATAGTTTTACTTGTAGTTAAAGACGTCTGTGAATTTTTTGTCATGCCATATAACGTCATATTGCTTATTAAATAAAGTAGTACACGTTTGATTTCAACGGAATTTGTTACCCAATTTTACTTGCTCGCGACGACAGGGACAAGCCGACCACTGCACTGCTGGACTTCGATTGATCGTCCTCAGTATATTGATAATTCAATGAAATGTTGTTATTCATGCCAAACGTTAAAGTCATTATCAAGCATGACAAAGTTAGACTTGGGTGAAAGCTTTTCAACCTAGTAAATGTTAATTTAGCTACCAATTAACTAGCTGTCAACATTTCAGGCGTAATTTGAGTTAAACCTAAAGCCAATTGTCTCTGGTAAACTACCAAGCCACTAGTTGACGTTAGTTACCCACTGTAGCTATTCAATTCAGAGGGACTTTATGTTTACATGAGCAAAGCAAGGGAAATAAACAAAAGTGAGAAGACACTAAACATCAACAAAAACATTCTCATTCTAGAAGATGGGAGAGGTTACTGTATACTATAGAGATAGATAGAGGACTCATCTTTGTAGCTGTGCCATTATAGCGTCTGACAGCATGGGCAAATTGAAGTAGTACATTTTTCACAATTTGCTGATCACACCTGTGACACGGTTGGACATGAATCCAACAGGGTCACAAGGAGGGATCAGCCAAACAAGTTGGAAGCACTGATATACAGTGCCTTCAGAAAGTATTCACACCCCTTGACTATTTCCAAATGTTGTAATGTTACAGCCTGAATTTCAAATGGATTAAATTGAGATTTGTGTCACTAGCCTAGACACACAATATCCCATAATGTCAAAGTGGAATTATGTTCTTTGATTATTTATTTTTTTACAAATGAATAAAAAATTAAAATGTTTAATGTATTGAGTCAATAAGTATTCAAACCCTTTGTTATGGAAAGCCTAAATAAGTTCAGGAGTAAAACATGTCTTATTAAGTTGCATGGACTCACTCAGTGTGCAAGTGTTCAACATTATTTTTGAATGACAACCTCATCTCTGTACCCCAACATACAATTATCTGTAAGGTCCCTCGGTCAGGCAGTGAACACAGATTCAACCACAAAGACCAGGGAGGTTTTCCAATGCCTCACAAAGGGCACCTATTGGTAGATGGGTAAAAATAAAAGAAGCAGATGTTGTATATCCCTTTGAACATGGTGAAGTTATTAATTACACTTTGGATGGTGTATCGATACACCCAGTCACAACTAAGATACAGGCGTCATTCCTAACTCAGTTGCCGGAGAGGAAGGAAACCACATGAGGCCAATGGTGGCTTTGAAACGGTTAGAGTTGAAAGACTGTGATGGGAGAACTGAGGATGGATCAACAACTGTAGTTACTCCACAATACTAACCTAATTGACAGTGAAAAGAAGGAATCTTGTCCAGAATAAAATATTCCAAATCATGCATCCTGTTTGCAATAAATTACAAAAGTAATACTGCAAAAAATGTGGCTTTTTGTCCTGAATACAAAGTGTTATGTTTTGGGCAAATACAACACATTACTGAGTACCACTCTCCATATTTTCAAGCATAGTGGTGGCTGCATCATGTTATGGGTATGCTTGTTGTCGTTAAGGACTGGGGTTTTTCAGTATAAAAAAATAAACAGTATCGAGCTATGCACAGGCAACCCACACACATTCATATAACCTGCATACACACACACACGAATAACGACACAACACAAACACACATACAGTGCATTTGGAAAGCATTCAGACCACTTTCCTTTTTCCACATTACGTTACAGCCTTATTCTAAAATTTATTTCAATAATACATTTTCCTCATCAATCTACACACAATACCCCATAATTACAAACCAAAAAAAGTTTTGACATTTTTGCAAATGTATATCAATTAACAGATACCTTATTTACATAAATATTCAGACCCTTTTGCTATGAGATTTGAAATTGAGCTCAGGTGCATCCTGTTTCCATTGATCATCCTCTACAACTTTATTGGAGTCCACCTGTGGTAAATTCAATTGATTGGACATGATTTAGACTAGAGGTCGACCGATTATGATTTTTCAACGCCGATACCGATATCGATTATTGGAGGACAAAAAAAGCAGATGCCGATTTTATAAAAAATAAAAATGTTTTTATATATATATATATATATATATCCTACACACACACACATTTTTGTAATAATGACAATTGCAACAATACTGAATGAACAATGAACACTTATTTTAACGTAATATAATACATAAATACACACACACAGCTCAAGTGACAATGATACTGAAGAGTCTGCTTAGGAGACAAATACTCTCAACTGTTTGAATAAAAATAGAGTAAGTTACCTGTGATGAATGTTGAAAACAAAAACTGTCATTTCTATATGCAGGAAATCCTATTTTAATAATGGGCATGGTAAGAATTGACGACCAAAGTGCGAGTCATAATTGCCATGACACCTTCTAGCAAAATCTGAAAAGCGGGTTCCTTCATTTATTCCATAGGATATTTTTAGATTCACTTAAAATAAGGTCTGTGTTTTGTGTAGGCTTACACCACCATGCCAATTTTATAACTGTGTAGATATCCATAGGACAAGGTAACTCTGATCAATATTGGCTAAATATAAGCGAAGATACATTTTTTTGTAGAGTGGATTTATGAAAATATGTTGACAAACGTTACCTTATCCTAGTGAGATTTACACAGGTATCAAAACGTCGAGGCGGTTTAAGCCTGCACGAAACAGACCTTATTTGAAGTAGATCAAGACATTCTCTATGGAAGACATGAACGGTAAAATAACAAAGAAACCCCTTTCAAGTTCAGCCACAAGTTATTACAGGAATTATAACTCGTTGACTATTTCTCTCTAAACCATATACCTTTGACTAATCCGGAAACTATCAACTCGAAAACAAAACGTTTATTCCGTTCCGTATTTAACGGGTGGCATCCATGAGTCTAAATATTCCTGTTACATTGCACAACCTTCAATGTTATGTATAATTACGTAAAATTCTGGCAAATTAGTTCGCAAAGAGCCAGGCGGCCCAAACTGTTGCATATACCCTGACTCTGCGTGCAATGAACGCAAGAGAAATGACACAATTTCACCTGGTTAATATTGCCTGCTAACCTGGATTTCTTTTAGCTAAATATGCAGGTTTAAAAATATATACTTGTGTATTGATTTTAAGAAAGGCATTGATGTTTATGGTTAAGTACACATTGGAGCAATGACAGTCATTGATTGATTGTTTTTATAAGATAAGTTTAATGCTAGCTAGCAATTTACCTTAGCTTACTGCATTCGCGGCACAGGCAGGCTCCTCGTGGAGTGCAATGTAATCAGTGTTAGAGCATTGGACTAGTTAACTGTAAGGTTGCAAGATTGGATCCCCCGAGCTGTCAAGGTTAAAAATCTGTCGTTCTGCCCCTGAACGAGGCAGAACGTTCCTAGGCCGTCATTGAAAATAAGACTGTGTTCTTAACTGACTTGCCTAGTTAACTTCTTATGGCTGCAGCCCGACACCGGTACACTTATGACAACAGCCAGCTCAAAGTGCAGGGCGCGAAATTCAAAAGATATATTTTTTTAAATATTTAACTTTCACACATTAACAAGTCCAATACAGCATATGAAAGGTACACATCTTGCGAATCCAGCCAACATGTCTGATTTTTTAAAATGTTTTACAGGGAAGACACTATGTAAATCTATTAGCTAACCACGTTAGCAAAAGACACCACTTTTTTTACTCCACCAGTTTTTTACTCCATCAGTAGCTATCACAAATTCGTCAAAATAAAGATATAAATAGCCACTAACCAAGAAACAACTTCATCAGATGACAGTCTGATAACATATTTATTGTATAGCATATGTTTTGTTAGAAAAATGTGCATATTTCAGGTATAAATCATAGTTTACATTGCAGCTACAATCAGAAATTGCACCGAAAGCAGACAGAATAATTACAGACACCAACGCCAAATAACTAAATACTCATCATAAAACATTTCTGAAAAATACATAGTGTACAGCAATTGAAAGACAGGCATCTTGTGATTCCAGACAATATTTCCGATTTATCAAGTGTTTTACAGCGAAAACACAAGAGCGTTATATTAGCTTACCACAATAGCCAAAAACACAAGCAATTTCCCAGTAGCAAAAGTTAGCGATCGTAACAAACAAGCAAAAGATATATCATTTTTGACTAACCTTGATTTTCTTCATCAGATGACAGCCCTATAACATCAGGTTATACATACACTTATGTTTTGTTCGAAAATGTGCATATTTAGAGCTGAAATCAGTGGTTACACATTGTGCTAACTTAGCTACTTTTTCCACAACGTCTAAACAGCAACGATATTTTTCTGACACGTTTTCTGACACACATATTCTGACCAAATAGCTATTCATAAACATAAGTAAAAAATACATGTTGTATAGGAAATGACAGATCCATTAGTTCTTAATGAAATCGCAGTGTTAGAATTCTAAAAAATAACTTCATTACGACATCCAGCTTCGGTATAGCTGAGTACCCCAAAGTTGGGCGCCCACGACTAATTCACATGCACGACAGATATATGAATTAGCATCATAAAATGTTTCTTACTTTTGGTGATCTTCCATCAGAATGTTGTAGAAGGTGTCCTTTGTCAAGAACAGTCATTGTTTGAATTTAGAACGTTCATTTTCCCTCTCGATTTAGCACGCGCACTTGCCAAGTGGCACAAAGCTCTCCATCGTCAACAAACGGAAGAGAACGGAACACGGCAAAACTCCCGAAAAATGTTCAATAATCTGATGAAACTATATTGAAAAAACATACTTTACGATGATATGGTCACATGTATCAAATAAAATCATAGCCGGAGATATTAGTCATCCATAACGACAGCTAAACAGAAGGCAAATCCATGTCCCCTTTCGCGCGCTCCAGAAAACAGAAAATGGACGGTCACGTCATACAAAGAGCTTTTATTCCACCTCAGACCAAGATAAACAAGAAATTTCTTCTCTCACCGCCTCTTGACATCCAGGGGAAGGTGTATGGAGTGCACGTAGACTCTTACGTATCATGCCCATGTATAGGCAGGAAGTAGAACAGAGCATCGATTTCAGACTTTCCACTTCCTGGTTAGGAAGTTTGTGCCAAATGAGTTCTGTTTGACTCACAGATATAATTCAAACGGTTTTAGAAACTAGAGAGTGTTTTCTATCCAATAGTAATAATAATATGCATATTGTACGAGCAAGAATTGAGTACGAGGCCGTTTGAAATGGGCACCTTTTATCTGGCTACTCAATACTCCCCCTGCAGCCCAAACAGGTTAAATAATGATTAAATAAAGGTGTAAAAAAAAAAAAAAAAAAAAAAACGGCAAATCGGCGCCCAAAAATACCGATTTCCGATTGTTATGAAAACTTGAAATCGGCCCAGATTTAATCGGCCATTCCGATTAATCGGTCGACCTCTAATTTAGACAGGTGTGTGCCTTTCCATTTAAGGTCCAACAGTTGACAGTGCATTACGGAGCAAAAACCAAGCCATGAGGTCGAAGGAATTGTCCGTACAGCTCTGAGACAGGATTGTGTTGAGGCACAGATCTGGGGAAGGGTACCAAAAAATGTCTGCAGCATTGAAGGTCCACAAGAACACAGTGGCCTCCATCATTCTTAAATGGAAGAAGTTTGGAACCGCCAAGACTCTTCCTAGAGCTGGCTGTGACACCAAACTGAGCAATCGGGGGAGAAGGGCCTTAGTCAGGGAGGTGACCAAGAACCCAATGGTCACTCTGACAGAGCTCCAGAGTTCCTCTGTGGGGGTGGAAGTACCTTCTGGAGGAAACATCTGGAGGAAACCTGGCACTATCTCTACGGTGAAGCATGGTGGTGGCAGCATCATGCTGTCGGGATGTTTTTCAGCGGCAGGGACTGGGAGGCGGAGCAAAGTACAGAGAGATCCTTGATGAAATCCTGCTCCAGAACGCTCAGCACCTCAGACTGGGGCGGCGGTTCACCTTCCAACAGGACAACAACCCCAAGCCCACAGCCAAGACAACGCAGGAGTGGCTTCGGGACAAGTCTCAATGTTCTTCGAGTGGCCCAGCCAGAGCCCGGACTTGAACCCGGTCGAACATTTCTGGAGAGACCTGAAAATAGCTGTGCAGCGACACTCCCCATCCAACCTGACAGAGCTTGAGGATCTGCAGAGAAGAATGGGAGAAACTCCCTAAATACAGGTGTGCCAAGCTTGTAGCGTCATACCCAAGAAGACTCGAGGATGTAATCTCTGCGAAAAGTGCTTCAACAAAGTACTGAGTAAAAGGTCTGAATACTTATGTAAATGTGATATTTCAGTTTTATTTTGAATATTTTGCAAAAATATCTAAACCTCTTTTGCTTTGTCATTATGGGGTATTGTGTGTAGATTGAGGGGGGGGGGGGGGGGGAGGGGGGGGCGATTTAATCCGTTTTAGAATAAGGCTGTAATGTAACAATGAGGAAAAAGTCAAGGGGTCTGAATACTATCCCAAAGCGCGTGCGCACACACACACACTTTTGTTGCTGCTACTCTATTCTTTATTTTACTCTTATCTATCCTGATGCGTAGTCACTTTACCCTGCCTTCATGTACATATCTACCTCAATACGTCCTACCTTGATCTGGTACAGGTACTCCCTGTATATAGCTCCATTCTTGTGCGTGTTACGGTAAAGTCTACACCAGTTGTATTTGGCGCATGTGACAAATATTTACATTTTTTATTTTGTTTTAGTGGCGCAACGGTCTAAGGCACTGCATCTCAGTGCAAGAGGCGTCACTACAGTCCCTGGTTCGAATCCAGGCTGTATCACATCCGCCGAGATTGGGAGTCCCATAGGGCGCCGGGGTAGGCCGTTATTGTAAATAAGAATTTGTTCTTAACTGACTTGCCTAGTTAAATAAATAAATAAAAAGAGTTAAACCTGTTTGTCTGCTGTCCATCAGGCACTGGGAGATTAATTCACCTTTCAGCGGAACAGTAACCTAAAAGAAGGCCAAATCTACCCTGGAGTTGCTAACTAAGAAGATCGTGAATGTGCCTGAGTGGTCGCGTTACAGTTTTGACTTAAATTTACTTGACAATCTATGACAAGACCTGAAAAATGATCAACAACCAATTTGACAGAGCTTGAAGAATTTGGAAATGAATAATAGGCAAATGTTGCACAAACCAGTCCTCCATAGGAATGAATGGAATTGTAGAGTATTTCAATTTTAAATGTTTCAAGGACAATATTACGTGTTTATGTATTTTGTTGTTGTAGTGGGGACTGTAACATTAGTAAATTAGCTCTCTAAGTTCTGCAATGACTTACATGACAAGCAAAACTGCTGATCCATTACCCAATTTCGAAATTGCACCTTGTGCATTCTACTATTACCACAGTTTGGGAACCACTGCATTAAACACTACAGTATTTCATTGGCATTCAACATGGATGAACAGCATAAGCAAATGTATATCAATGCACTTTTTTATTTATATATGTTAGCATTCCATCTCATAAATTATGTTAACCTAAAAAGGTTTTAATTAGTGCTTATTCAACAACTGCTTGTTTGAGTTTTGGGTTTATTCAGCAGAACTACTCATTGGCACTAGTGGAACAAGCCACTATGTAGGGTGTCCAATCAAAACTGCATCTTTTGACTAATAGTAAAATATGTTACTTGTGTAGATACTTTTCTAAGAAAAGCAATGGTCCAAACCTCATGTCACTATCATCTGTCCAAAAGTTATTGGAGTTTTTACCCTTGTATGATTGCCAAGATTAGGGCGACTAAATCATTGGAGGCCGTAAGAAGAGGGGTTAAAAATCTGTAAAATATATATTTTTGTCAGCTTGTCTCACCGTTGAGCTAGTTATCTTTCTTCTCAAATCTGGAGGACATAAAAAATATAAAGGTAAGACGGATGTTGATTTTAGTATATGCTTTTTTTATATTGTGATTAACAAGCATATCTCTGTGAAATGTCAAAGGAGCACTGAGTGTACTGCAAGCTTTTACATTTAATTAAACTTGTGTCATGTTAATTTCTCTTTTTGCGACAACTTTGCAGACGACCACCACAACCTGTAAAATCCTCAAGTCGCTGCGACAAATGGCACCGCTCTGTCAACAGAGCTCTGTGCTTATTATCGGATGTATTAGGTTACGAAATGCAACTTTTGGGATATAATGTTAATATGTTAAAGTCCCAACTGAGCGATTCCAAATATGAAGAATCATATTTGTCTTGGTAAGATGTATTTTATAACATAAGTGAAATGTCATCACCAAATGTGTTTTTACTCAGGGTGGGGGGTCCAACTTGAGGTGTCCTAAAAAAATTAAAAAAACGTCCTCAATGTCAAATATTTGTGCTCGCCAGAGGTAGCCTGACTGCCATTAGGTACCGAGATGAGATCCTCAGACCCCTTGTGAGACCATATGCTGACACATGCACATTTGTGGCCTGCTGGAGGTCATTTTGCAGGGCTCTGGCAGTGCTCCTCCTTGCACAAAGGCGGAGGTAGCGGTCCTGCTGCTGGGTTGTTGCCCTCCTACGGCCTCCTCCACGTCTCCTGATGTACTGGCCTGTCTCCTGGTAGCGCCTCCATGCTCTGGACACTACGCTGACAGACACAGCAAACCTTCTTGCCACAGCTCGCATTGATGTGCCATCCTGGATGAGCTGCACTACCTGAGCCACTTGTGTGGGTTGTAGACTCCGTCTCATGCTACCACTAGAGTGAAAGCACCGCCAGCATTCAAAAGTGACCAAAACATCAGCCAGGAAGCATAGGAACTGAGAAGTGGTCTGTGGTCACCACCTGCAGAACCACTCCTTTATTGGGGGTGTCTTGCTAATTGCCTATAATTTCCACCTTTTGTCTATTCCATTTGCACAACAGCATGTGAAATTTATTGTCAATCCGTGTTGCTTCCTAAGTGGACAGTTTGATTTCACAGAAGTGTGATTGACTTGGAGTTACATTGTGTTGTTTAAGTGTTCCCTTTATTTTTTTGAGCAATAAATATATATATATATATATATATATATACACATACATATACATATACACACAATTCATCCCAAGAGCACAAAAAAAAATTTGGACCCCCCCCCCCCCCCCCCCCCCCACCAATTTAGAACTGTCCCTATTTCGCTGGTACCTTTCTTGTACATGTAGCCACCACAGATTTTTAAAATGTATGTGATCATAAGTCTTACGCAATGTGTTGCAAATGGCTTCTTCTGTTCTGTATTGCAGGTCAGGTGTACCTTCTCAAGGCCACTGCTGCAAGGGCCATATATACTCATGGAAACACTGCCGGAGGCACCATAGGGGTGCAGTGGATAACCAAGCTTTGAGAATGACCTGAAGACAAGTTAAAACACAATAATCACCCAAAGAACTATTGAGGGCTAGAATGTTCATTAATTGTTGTGTTTAGCTTTTTTGGCTTTTTTTGTTTGCTCCGTTAATATATTCTCGGAAAACCTGAGGAGTAACTAATTGGTGGAACTCTAACCTGCCCGAACAAGTTATTCACTGCCGTGTTGATTTAAAATAATATATATACCACCAACAACAACAAGAAACACCTGTGAAAAGTCTCTACGATGGCTGCAGAAGGATATCAGTACAGGGCACTTTATGATTACAAGAAGGAGCGAGAGGAGGACATTGACCTCCATGTGGGGGACATCTTAACAGTGACCAAAGGGACCCTGGTGGCCCTAGGGTACAGCGACGGCCTGGAGGAAAGGCCAGAGGACATTGGCTGGCTGCCTGGCTTTAATGAAACCACTCAGGAAAAGGGAGACTTTCCAGGGACATATGTGGAGTTCATTGGGAAGAAGAGGATCTCTCCTCCTACTCCCAAGCCGAGACCCCCCAGACCCTTACCCGTGGCCCCGGGCTCCTCCAAGGCTGACTCTGGTGATGAACTAGGTGAGTGATAAACAGTCTGAGCCTTCTTCAACCGAACCCCAATACAAGGTTTCTGGGACCTGGTATTGGGATGCAGTTGTAATTTGTACAGTTCAAAACAATGTTCACATTGTAAACAAAAAAACTAAACAGAAACAATTCAAACATTTCACACTGCATGGGTAAAATGTTGAGCTGGGTGATATAGACACAAATCCATATCATGATACATTTACTGAATTATCACTAACGATAAATTGAATGATAAGTTGGTACATTAATGTGCACCATAGTAATTTATGTTTTACCTTAAAACTACTACTACTGCTTTGAATATTTTATCTATCAATTGTCCAATTAACAAAAAACATATTAGAAAACATATTTATTTGGTCTGTCGATCATTTTCGGTTATCATCCCAGCTCTTTATACATTTTTTTTTACATGCCCTACAAACCCCATTGCAGGTTTTGTTTGAATAGGCCCTCTTTTCTCCTGCGTTAACAATCAGTTGCTGAAACAAAATGCCAAACCAAAAGCTAATCCACGATAGGTTTGCAGGCAGCCAAACTGACATGTAATCTTGCTGTAGAGGTGGTGGATTGGTTCATCCTTCACATAGACTAAACTCTTGTTAACATTACCACTGAGTTTTAGATAGCCCTTACAAACCCCTTTGTTGGATTTAATCGAAAATACTTTTAAACCCACAAAGCAAATCCACATGGTCGGCTGCTTTGCAAATACCCTACCCCTTACATTTCAATCGTCCCTCAGTGGTATGCTTTTTTTTTTTAAAGCACTTGAAAGACTCTACCCTGATGTTATAACATTGCATTTTATTCACAGAACTTCACATTTGTGTTGGATGGACCTTGTGCATTACTGCATTTGTGACATTTCAGACTTTGTTCCTTCACCATTTGAGAATCTGTGTGTGGAAGCCATTTGGTCAAACCACAGTAGTAATTCAACCCATTGGGCTCACTTCATGGTTCCATTTACACTCTCTGCTCCAGGGTAGTATTGTGTTGCACATGGTTGTGTTGTAGCTAGGACACACACAAGATTGTAGATGCCTCATATTGAAATCATATAAGATAAAAAGTTATGGATTCCAATGCCTAACCTTTATTAGATTTGTTCTCTCCCCACGTCAAATAGATCCCCAAAAACATCTATGTAAGAGACCAAAGCAAACAATGCCTGATTTATGTTATCTTTATGTTGTGTTGGATGCATTTGCTGAGGCAATCCATTTGGCTATCTACAAAGTATTAGCCAATTCTATCTCTTGTCTAGTATTATCCTATCTCTTCTTAGAAGATTGGACATTCGAACTACTGCCCAGTTTATTGCTAACTTGGTTAGCAGATGTGCGTCACAGATCTCTACGTATCCATCCTTCAATTAGGGCCTGTGGAAACCTGTTGCCTTGGAGTTGGAAAAAAGCAGAGGTGTTTTCAAGCCGCAGTAATTGCAGAGAACCTAACATTTACAAAATTAAGGGTCCACACGATTGTCACAATCATGTTTTTTTTTTGTCCCTCTTCTTTCATCATAGAGAATGGGTAAATTACATTTTGCTTTTTTTTTTATTTTTATGTTGCCTACCTGGCTGTATGCTTTTTGGTCACGCTGAATGGAACGATTGCATCCTGTGAAGTTTCCAATTATGATTTGTTAGGAAGTGATGATTGCTAAACGGTTTACTACAATGTTTACTAAACGTCAGATTGGTGTAGCCTACGCGCCAACGTTTGCAAGGGAGCCATTTCCTTGACAGTTTATTTCTTTACATTAAGCCCAAGCAAGTCAGTTGACATTTTTTCCTTTTTGTTTCGGTCCCAGCGTCAAACACTAGCTGAGAAAGGGGACTCGCATGGTGGGACTACAATGATATCTTTGATAATAAGTGGCAGTGCTCACATAGCCCCACTGAATGCTAACCAGGGCCGGAGGACAATGGGGCTTGGCTCCGGTCCAGTGCATTGTGGTGCTGCGCAGCACCTGGTACCAGCCCAGTGGTTGGACTGCTGGACAACCCCTCTTTGAAACTCCTCCTGGCCAGCATCGAGAAAATATTTAATTTTGCTGTAGGCACAATTATTATTTTTTTACCGTCATGCTATTTTCTACTGACTGATCCACGTTAAATAAATGGGCCAGATCTGAACTGGAAGCCTGTCTGTTTGCATTGGGTATATTTTTGGGGAGATTCTTTTTGGCCTGGCTAAGAAAATCTGTCATTCTGACCTTTTGTAATCTGTTTTTTTTGTTGATATTCCGCTAACAAAAGATGACGAGAGTCATCTTCGTGTTGTGGAAAAGCCTCAAGTCAACGCGATTGCATATCACACCTTTTGAAATGTCATTTTTTTGTCATGTTAAAAAAAAAAAATGTAAATGTATTTACCTATTATTAAACCAAAACAACCCGGGCTGTTTCAGGCAACACCGACACAATTCTATATGGTCACTCGAGGCTACAAGACTTTGTAAGTAGAAAGACATGCATCTTTAAAGATGCTGTGGCGTATATTCAGGCTCTCTGACTTAGTGTAGATCTGTCAGCTCACCTATACAACAGGCTCTGGTGGCCTGGTTTCCATTTCCTGTCCTTTGTGGTGCGATTGTGAAATTCTTTAGCTGGGGCTTGCAGGGTGAGCGAGGAGCCATATGTGAAGGGGACATGTGGTGAATGGGCATGACTGTGGTTGAGTGGCAGCGCTGAGCCCAGAGCAAGTGTTAATGTAGCACCAGGAGAAGAAAAGTCTCTGTCACGGGAAGGGGGAGAGAGTGCTTGAGGCTGGGAGGGAGAAGTGTGGGAGGGAAGGGGCTGGGGAACGGGATTGGTGAGCTGAGTGATCAGGGCTGCAGGCTGGCTGGCGAGAAAGGAGAGGGGCTGGGAAGCGTGGAGACTAACTAAGGCCTGTGGAGGCTAAGGGGCTGAGGAGGGCTCTGGGCTGGTTCGAGTCTTGTTGCTTCAGAGTGTGATTTATTGCCTGCCACTGAGGGATCTGGCAGATCCCCTCTTTCTTCCTTTCCTCCAGTGCTTCAGCTTTTTTCCTCTCACCTTCCTCTTTTTTTTAATGTTTTGATAATGTTCTTTGAGTCGGTCCCTGCTGAGAGGGTGGGAGGGAGGAGAGCGTAGGCTTGGAAAGGGGCCTCTGCTCTCACTGAGCCACAGGGGTTTACTTCAGAGCAGCAGATGTGGATAGAGGGAAAGAACGATTGAGGGCTGGGCCGGTCTTGGAGAAGCATTCCGGTTCATTCCAGCTCCCAGTCTTTTTAAAACACCAGCATGCTGCTGCTCCTTTCCTAGGCCTCTCAACTGAGTCATTTACCCAGCCAGCCAGCTTTTGAAAAGAGAACCTTCACTCTGGGCCTGAAAACCACTGAGAAGAAGGAAGCGTCACTTTCAGTTCACAACTTCCATTCACTTATTTTGTCTGGCTGGCTCGAACCAGGAAATCTTCCTACTAACTCCTCCCTTGTAGAACATTTTAAACAGTGTTTGATGTGATCCTGGTGTTGTGAGGCCATTTTATGCAGCTGAGGTTGTTTATTGTGTGACAAAACGGCGCACTAGAATGTCCCTCTGGTTTATAACCAGCCATACTTGTGTCTGAGTTTTCTTTGTCACCACCAGCCTAGTGGTGGGGACCAGCTGACAATAGTGCTGACTACTGTCGTCATTCAATTGGATAGCCCATTGATAACATAGCATATTCTAACCGCAATTCAATTGTGAAATCTCTCACATTCCAATTGCCTCCCACTGACAACGTTTGAATAATGTGCGATGGTTGATAGCTTGCCTATAGGTAAAAAAACAAACATCTTATGTGCTTTATTGCAGACGGTGTGGCCAAAGCCACATTTCTGCTTCGTGTGTATGCAGCTATTAGCACACCATAAATACCATAGTGTATATAGACAAACAAAATAAGAATAACTATTCAAACTATACAGGAGCTTCTCATGTAAATCATATCGCACGTAATGCTGAACACTTGATTTAATGAAACGATTCACAAATGTGTGGACATTTTTAAATGCCTTTTTTAATTTTCAACAACAAAGGCCTAATTCTTGCAGGGACATGTGGCTTTGGAGAGCCATTGCCCTGTACCATTCAGAGGGGGGTATGTCGTGTAGATGTGTCCCACACTACCTACGGTGGTTCGGAAATAAGAGATTGTAATCTACATCTGCCTCTTTACACTGCAAAAATATGTGTCATGGGGTGTGTGTCGTCAAACTAGTGTAGTGTAAAAACTAGTGTAGTGTAAAAACCGATTTATCGGTTGACCGACATTATCAGCTGATATTATCCTTTTACGGATCTATTTGTATCTCAACATTTAATCCACCGAAAGGACTGATAGAAAAAATGTGAAGAGAACACTTTGGGGGGGGGGGGGGGGGGGGGGCAGTTCTTCATAGAATTTTACAATTGTGCGCCGCTCTATGGGACTCCAAATCACGCCCGGATGTGATACAGCCTGGATTTGAACCAGGGACTGTAATGACGCCTCTTGCACAGAGATGCAGTGCCTTAGACAGCTGTGTGTGAGTGTTAACTATTTAACTGTACTAGAATGCTTAAGGTCGCTAAATTTTTTAATATTGGCTATCACTATCGATATCGGGTTTGTTTTGGCAAGGAAAATATCAGATATCAGTATCGGCCAAAAATGTAATATCGTTGCATCACTACTAAATACCAATACATTGAAAATGTGTCATGTCGTTGAGCTTAGGCTTCAGTGCCTATGCACATTTTTTGCTGGAATCAGTGCAGTTTATTCTCCTTTCGCTAGGGTAACATATTGTGGCGCACAATTGGCCGGGTTTTGCCAGGGTAGGCCATCGTTGTAAAATAAGAATTTGTTCTTAAACTGTTTTCTTCTATTAAAAAATTGTCCCTTTCTAGTGCTTCAAAGTGTTATGTGGTGCTTAAGTTAATGTTCTTTCCTCAAATGTAAGAAATCAGCTTTCTGATTGAAAGCATTTTTTTTTTTGCTATAATAATACAAATATTTGCAGATATTGGTTTTCTGCAAATATTTCCACTTTAAAAATTGGTATAGGATCCTAAAATTGGATATTGGTTGGCTCTAGGGTTAAGTTCTATGTTTATGATTCACACTGGCTTTTATCAGTCTCAACAGTTTCTCAGAATGTTCTTCGAAATGGTTGAAGTAAATTCTGCCAAACTGATTGTTCCCCAACAAGTCCCTACATAGGCACATAGGCTACGTGCTCCGTCTTGCTCAAGGAAATATTTGATGCCGTTATTGTCCCGGATTCTTATCGAAGTAGGCCTACAAGTTTGTCATTCTTTGGAGACAATTTCCCTCTCACGTTCAACTTAAAGGGAATGGTGGTAACCTAAATGCTCAGACACCGGTAGGATTGTCAAAGTACTTAGCACCCCTGAATAGATAGTGTCGGCAGTCAATCTCTTTTGTGTTCACACAGCAGACACCTTGGAAGTGGGAAGCCACTCAGCCTTGTTAAAATACTCCAAACCAGAAGGTGGCAGTAGTGTTTTTTTACAGTGCTAACAGACAGCTGTTTCATGGAAACGAGCTAATCCATTGTGACTTAATTCTAATGTAATTACTAGCAACAGTGCTGTTTGTGCCATCAT
This sequence comes from Salvelinus namaycush, assembly GCF_016432855.1. Taxonomy (NCBI): domain Eukaryota; kingdom Metazoa; phylum Chordata; class Actinopteri; order Salmoniformes; family Salmonidae; genus Salvelinus; species Salvelinus namaycush. The sequence continues at coordinate 32,714,024 of NC_052337.1, read as the reverse complement.
TCTTTTAACAAACTTTGCATCTGCACTGTTCAAATAAATGTGTTTTTGCTAAATATTCAGTAGACATTGTTAAAAGTTGTCCTTGTGCATGGAGTTGTATGGTTTATTTAACTTTGCAATCATTGTTTTTTTGTTGACATTTCCAAGTGACAAATCGGAGTCTCAGAATCACTCTGTTACCGTGGATTTATGTCCAAACACCTTTTTTTGACATGCATGCTTATCAGATGTAAGTCACCTTATCTTTTCTCTAAGACTGCATTTTATCAGCCTATTTCTAAGCGCAAACTCATGCCTTTTCTTAGCTAGGATGCTGTGGTGGCTGTTTTGGAACTATGTAGTTGGTCATGCTTTTATACATGTGAATGTGCACGATGTGGACAGACAGTTTGCAACGTAGTAGTGCAGGAGGCTAAAGTGACAGTTTGTGACGCAGACAAAAAGGAAGAGCACGAGAGAATGAGAGGAGAGGGCGCTTTACTCTGAGAACTACGCCTGTACAGTATTAAAGTAGAGAGAATAGTTAGCATGTAGGAGAGGGAAGGGGGTTTTGTATCCAGCCGCTAAGAGTAAAACAGTAATAAAGTTAGCCCCATTTGTAGCTGTACCAAAGAGAAGCTCAGGAATAAGAGGGAGAGAATGAGGAGAGTGAATAAGTACACTCTGCCTGCATAGCTGGAGATTTAGATAATGTAGAAATCTTATTGTCGTGGACAAATTAGTGCTCGGCCAAAGAGCATTGCTGTATTGAGCTGTTTTTCTAAAGGAGAATTGTTGCCTCGTTCTACAAAGAATGCACACTTTCCCTTAAACCAGGCATGGAGTGGTTGGGGTGGTTGCTCCATGTTCAAATATGCCTTTATTATATGGAGCCTATGATAGATGGCCATACCCCCTCTAAAGTCAAAGACCCAACTAACTCACAATTCAAGTAGTTACAATGTACCCGCTGGAATAGTTTACTCTAATGTGGTGGGAACTCAATAGAGCTGAAGGCAGCTGTGGTATAGTCGGGGTGGTAATGGCGCTCCTTTGGTGGAGGGGGGCACACAGACTGCACTGATTTGTGGCGTTGTGATGAATCAGTAGAATTTCCAAATGCTGATTGCATTAACTTGGGGCACAATGCCGGCAGGACAAATGGATGCACGGTGAAAGGGAACTGAATGGTGACTGTTTCACACACACTGTGTTGGGTCATCTGTGCTGTAGTTGACTACTTTACACATTTGATTCCCCCGTTTTTATTTTGAAGATGTGGTATTTTGTTTATTCTAAATGTAGCCTTTATGTTGGTTTATGCTACTCATGTAGTAGGTCAGTATAATGACAAGTATTACAGTCGAAAAAGAATGTTAAAGTCACACCTATAGGGTTTTATATGATTATTCTGCATCTAGACTTTACACTCTTTGGGGTTTCCCCCTACATGCTAAGTGCATATCAGGCCATCAAATTAGAGCTGATCACATTCAAACACCAAAGCACAAACCGCACAGAACTTCATTTGAGGGCAACAATCAAACCTATCCACATTGTAATTTGATTTATCTTTTTAAAACCCCCAGCAAACTGCTCTTGGCCCGGCAGCATTCCAGTAAAAGGCCTGTTTTTATGGGCATGTGTGCATGAGAGCGCGCACATGTGAGTTTCATTACTTGATCGCCTCTAGAGACTGGAGTCTGAATTGGCAAATCTTATTACTGGAGGCGAAGCATGTCTGCGAGCAGGATTAGACAGCGGGAGAGCGAGAGAGGGGGGGGGGATAGAGGTGAAGGAAGGAAAGAGAAGATGTGAGATGTAAAATATGCCAAACATCAGTAAAAGGAATGGGTACCATGGTGAGAGCCAGCCTCACGTTGAGAGAGGGGGTGTGGAGTTCTATAATGATCCAAAGGAGACTTATTGCGCCCAGGCCCCTATGCTGATACCTCAGCCCATAATGCATACTGTGGCTGCCATTGACTGTGATTAGGTTGCACATTTTGGGGAATATTCAGAGGTGGAAACTTTCCGTGGGAAGTAACGGAAATATATGCAAATTAATATTAATACCATTTAAATGTAGATGTTTTTTGCATTGGATATAAACTCAGCAAAAAAAGAAACGTCCTCTCACTGTCAACTGCGTTTATTTTCAGCAAACTTAACGTGTAAATATTTGTATGAGCATAACAAAATTCAACAACTGAGACATAAACTGAACAAGTTCCACAGACGTGACTAACAGAAATTGAATAATGTGTCCCTGAACAAAGGGGGGTCAAAATCAAAGTAAGTCAGTATCTGGTGTGGCCACCAGCTGCATTAAGTACTGCAGTGCATCTCCTCATGGACTGCACCAGATTTGTCAGTTCTTGCTGTGAGATGTTACCCCACTCTTCCACCAAGGCACCTGCAAGTTTCCAGACATTTCTGGGGGGAATGGCATTGTCATGCTGGAGGGTCAGGATGAGCCTGCAGGAAGGGTACCACATGAGGGAGGAGGTTGTCTTCCCTGTAACGCACAGCATTGATATTGAGCTTGTTGCCATTGCAGGCAGTCTCATGATGCTGTGACATACCGCCCCAGACCATGACGGACCCTCCACTTCCAAATCGATCCCGCTCCAGAGTACAGGCCTCAGTGTAACGCTCATTCCTTCGATGATAAACGTGAATCCGACCATCACCCCTGGTGAGACAAAATCACGACTCGTCAGTGAAGAGCACTTTTTGACAGTCCTGTCTGGTCCAGCGACAGTGGGTTTGTGCCCATAGGTGACGTTGTTGCCTGTGATGTCTGGTGAGGACCTGCCTTACAACAGGTCTGCAAGCCCTCAGACCAGCCTCTCAGCCTATTGCAGACAGTCTGAGCACTGATGGAGGGATTGTGCGTTCCTGGTGAAACTCGGGCAGTTGTTGCCATCCTGTACCTGTCCCCCAGGTGTGATGATCGGATGTACCAATCCTGTGCAGGTGTTGTTACACGTGGTCTGCCGCTGCGAGGACAGTCAGCTGTCCCCTAGCGTTAAATCTGACCCCTAGCGTCAAGAACCCTTTAAAATGAAGATCTGTGAAGTTATTTGGATTTTTACAAATTATCTTGAAAGACATGGTCCTGAAAAAGGGCCGTTTCTTTTTTTTGCTGAGTTTATTTACCATATCATATGGAGACAGAAACATAAACCTTTTACCTTATCATAAGTAGACATAATTGCAAATTATTAAATCCTTCCAATAGATATAAAAAACAAAAACAATTTAGTTACGAATTTAACTTTTAAATGAGTTGACTCTTCACATGGGATGATTTCACTGAACAACAAAAGAAAGGGCATATTGAATGATCCCCAATGATCCATCACATCTCCCAAAAACGTTTTCAACATACATCTATCTGTAAAATGATAGTCTACAAACTAAAGCTTTGGTTGTCTTCCTCTCAGGCTTCCATGTCTTCTCCCTGGACCTCCTCAATGTCCATCAGACTCTGGGGCCTCAGCTTCACTGTCACTTTCCAACCTTGTTGAGGTCGGCTCGTTGTCAGGCTCAAAAAGCCTCAAATTTGCCTGGATGGCCACCAATTTTTCAACCCTTGTATTGGTCAGCCTGTTGCGTGCTTTGGTGTGTGTGTTCCCAAACAATGACCAGTTGCGCTCTGAGGTGGCTGATGTTGGTGGGATTTGGAGGATGAATGCGGCAACAGGGGAAAGAGCCTCAGATCCACAAAGTCCCTTCCACCAGGTGGATGATGAGATATGTTGGCACGACTGCCATATTGCATCTCCTTCCCAAAGCTCTTGCTTGGAAGTGTACTTCGCCAGACTGCCAAGAACCTTGCCTTCATCCAGGCCAAGTTGGCGAGACACGGTAGTGATGACACCATAGGTCTTGCTGATCTCTGCACCAGACAGGATGCTCTTTCCAGCATAGTTGGGGTCCAACATGTACGCTGCGGCGTGTATGGGCTTCAGGCAGAAGTCTTCACCCTTTTTGATGTATTTCAGAACTGCAGTTTCCTCTGCTTAGAGCAACAGTGAAGTGGGCAGGACAGTATGGATTTCTTCTCTTACATCTGCAAGCAGAGTCTGAACATCAGACAGGATGGCATTGTCTCCCTCAATCTGTGCAATGGCTACTGCTATAGGTTTCAGGAGTTTCAGGCTGCTTACCACTCTCCCACAATACATCATCCAGGAGGATCCTCTTGATGGGGCTGTCCATATCGGCAGACTGTGATATGGCCATTTCTTGGAGAGACTCCTTCCCCTCCAAGAGACTGTCAAACATGATCAAATCAAGTTTATTTTATATAGCCCTTCGTACATCAGCTAATATCTCGAAGTGCTGTACAGAAACCCAGCCTAAAACCCCAAACAGCAAGCAATGCAGGTGTAGAAGCATGGTGGCTAGGAAAAACTCCCTAGAAAGGCCAAAACCTAGGAAGAAACCTAGAGAGGAACCAGGCTATGAGGGGTGGCCAGTCCTCTTCTGGCTGTGCCGGGTGGAGATTATAACAGAACATGGCCAAGATGTTCAAAATGTTCATAAGTGACAAGCATGGTCAAATAATAATCATGAATAATTTTCAGTTGGCTTTTCATAGCCGATCATTAAGAGTTGAAAACAGCAGGTCTGGGACAGGTGGCGGTTCCATAACCGCAGGCAGAACAGTTGAAACTGGAATAGCAGCAAGGCCAGGTGGACTGGGGACAGCAAGGAGTCATCATGCCCGGTAGTCCTGACGTATGGTCCTAGGGCTCAGGTCCTCCGAGAGAGAGAAAGAAAGAGAGAATGAGAAAATTAGAGAGAGCATACTTAAATTCACACAGGACACTGGATAAGACAGGAGAAGTACTCCAGGTATAACCAACTGACCCTAGCCCCCCGACACATAAACTACTGCAGCATAAATACTGGAGGCTGAGACAGGAGGGGTCAGGAGACACTGTGGCCCCATCCGATGATACCCCCGGACAGGGCCAAACAGGAAGGATATAACCCCACCCACTTTGCCAAAGCACAGCCCCCGCACCACTAGAGGGATATCTTCAACCACCAACTTACAATCCTGAGACAAGGCCGAGTATAGCCCACAAAGATCTCCACCACAGCACAAACCAAGGGGGGGCGCCAACCCAGACAGGAAGATCACGTCAGTAACTCAACCCACTCAAGTGACGCACCCCTCCCACTCAAGTGACGCACCCCTCATGTCTCCACATGATGACAGCTGGGCAGCTTCAATGTGGTGCTCTTATTCTTCTCACTTTGCTTGGTGAGGTAGATTGCATCTATAACTTGATGACCCTTCACATACCTAACCATTTCCATGGCTCTCTTGTAGAGTGTATCCATTGTTTTCAGTGACATGATGTCCTTGAGGAGCAGATTCAATGTATGAGCAGCACAGCCAATGGGTGTGATGTGAGGGTAGGACTCCCGTACTTTAGACCAAGCAGCCTTCATGTTCATGCAGAATTGTCTGTCAGCAGTGCAAATACCTTCTGTGGTCCAAGGTCATTGATTGCCTTCAGCTCATCTGCAATGTAGAGACCGGTGTGTCCCTTATGTCTGTGCTCTTGTAGAATACTGGTTGAGTGGTGGAGATGATGTAGTTTATTATTCCTTGCTCACGAACATTCAACCAACCACCAGAGATGATTGCAATATAGTCTGCTTTCTCTATGATTTGCTTGACCTTCACTTGAACTCTGCATCCAGCAAATGAGTAGATAAAGCATGTCTGGTTGGAGGGGTGTATGCTGGGCGAAGAACATTCAGAAATCTCTTCCAATACACATTGCCTGTGAGCATCAGAGGTGAACCAGTTGCATACACAGCTCGAGCAAGACATTCATCAGCATTTCTCTGACTACGTTCCTCTGACTACTTATGATTCCAGGAGAACCATGAGCTATTGATATCGATAAGGTGTCTGATTCATAATTTTCACCTCGAGTAGAAGTAGAGGGACTTTTGTCAGAGGTTGCTTGTTGTGAGCGCTGAGGGAACTTTTTATGCACTTGGCCAGATTATTCTGCATCTTTGTTGCATTCTTCACATATGATTTGGCATGGTATTTGCAAATTTACATGACTTTTCCTTCTACATTAGCTGCAGTGAAATGTCTCCACACATCAGATAGTGCCCGTGGCATTTTCCTGTAGAGATTAGAAAAAAATGAGTTAAAAACCCTAAATACAATTCCATGTATGTACAACTCTTTGTAAGATAAATGTTTTAAAATGAAATATGTATGGAAATAGGTGAATTAACACTCCTCAGTTAGCAGGCTCAAGCAAGCTAAAACCCACATGGTAACAAAAACTAACTAGCAGAAATTGTTAGAAATGATTGGTTAGAAATTAAATCCTTGGCTCAGACAGTGTAGTAGTGTGGGCTCAATAGCATCTCATTAGTGTGCAAGATCTTGAGAATCAGCTGTACATGGGATGGAAGAGTGCACAAAGGTAGATGACGTTTGGTTCTTATATCTTATAATGGGAATGCTTTGGACTTTATTGATTGAATCAATTGATGTAGGCCTAAAACAAACAGGTTTTCTTTTTGTTTTTGTTCAAATATAGGCCTGGATGGCAATGGTTGTCATCATTATTTGTCTAATTTCTTGGTGGAATCTGTAATTGTGAGTCTTGAAATTGTACATTATGATACTGGTTTATTATAGACCTTCAGTTGAACCAAATATTTTGCACAAAGCACCAATAAATTATTATTTTTTTATTTTATTTTTTCCCCGCCAGTGTAGCAACAGGCTATTCATTGGTTCTCAGTGAGGTCCATGTGTTGCTATTTTCTCTCTGCAGGGGGAGACGTAGTCTCACTTTTCTCATGCCTGCAGCCCCATTTCATGTGTCCAAACTCAAGGCTACTCCATGTTATATAGCCTATTTCACATGCTGGTATAGTAGTAAAAAGCCACACTGACCTGGCCATTTCACCCAATAGCTTTCTAATACTCTTCTGACAGATAATTGAGAGAAATAAATATTGTTTCAACAAAGCATCAACTGCTGAGGACAGATTCTTTTTTTATACCCAGTTGCCCCTTGAAGTACATGGACTCAAGTCACACATCTAACACTATGGCTGCTCTAATGGTCATCAGTTTTCAGTCACACTTTTTCCACAGAACCTCCTCCTCAGAAGAAAATAAATACTAGAACCTCTGAAAATGCTGGTTACATGACCGGGACCTTACATTTAACAGAGGTGTGCACTATCTTTAGTCCGTCGTTGGTGTTCCATGCCCTGGCCTGGCCACAGCCATTACTGGAGTTTACAGGTACCGTTTGAACTGGGGAGAGAGTGTTCCCCTGTAGCCAACACCGCCGACGCCTGCCGCACCAGTGGCAGCTGCGTTGACTTCCTCAACCTGTGGTTGACTGACTGGCTAACTGAGCTGATGCCTTCTGGGATATTATGAGGAATCCTGCTAAACACGTGGGCTTGTGGAGACTTGTTCAATAGGCTCCTCAATAGTTTCTTTGGTAGGCTATTCCCGAATGGGGGGGGAAAAGCTATTTAGCAATAGGCAGCTACTCTTAAACATTCACATTTTCTTGCAGTGTCTTTAAATAAAATCCTTTTTGCTTTGAGAAATTGTCTCAAGCCTGGGTGAAGGGTTCTGCTATGTGCACAAGCATTCTAATAATGCAGGCATAGAAAAATGTTCTAGTTTTTGAACTGTGGGAGAGACAGCGCTGAAAGCTGCAGAAGGACTAACCATACCTGTATGTTTGCATTCCTTGTTAGCTCTCTGCAGAGCAAAGGAGCGAAAGCAAGTTAAATAGATAAACCAGTTTATTATCTGGTTGCCCCTCTCTCTCTCGCTCCTCGCCCCTCGCTCTCGCTCCTCGCCCCTCGCTCTCGCTCCTCGCCCCTCGCTCTCGCTCCTCGCCCCTCGCTCTCTCTCCTCGCCCCTCGCCCCTCTCTTGCTGCCCCTCTCTTGCTGCCCCTCTCTTGCTGCCCCTCTCTTGCTGCCCCTCTCTTGCTGCCCCGCTCGCTCGCTCTCTCGCGCCGCCCCGCTCGCTCGCTCTCTCGCGCCGCCCCGCTCGCTCGCTCCGCCCCACTCACTCGCTCTCTCGCGCGCTCTCTCTCGGCCGCCTCGCTCGCCGCCCCTCGCTCTCTCTCGCTCGCTGCACCTCTGCCTTCTGCTCTGTTTCTTGTTCTCGTGGCAGTGCCTCATGGAAATCACCAACTGATCGGCCTGAACATTTCTGTCATTTTCTGTGTCACTCGACACCGGCCCGTCGGCATTGGAACTATCAGGTTGCGCAGATGGTACTGAGAAACAACTTTATCTTCCCCCTCCCCGTGTCACTCACAGGGCTGCTATGGATAGAGTAAATAAACACAGTCCCAGATACAGGACACTTTGAATAGTACTGCGGTTTGAGGGAATGTCCACCAACCGATTTTAAAAATAAAATTAAAAATAAAAATAAATTGTTACTTGGAGTCATAGTATCTATCTATATTATATCGTAGAAAATCATTTTGTGAAAGCTGATATAGGTCTACTCAAAACTATGATACTAAAATCAGTGTGTGTCTGTACAGATGAGCACACAGAGGTAGCATTTCACTTTTAAGAACACAAGGTATCTTACTATAGTTATCACAATGGTAAATGCAGTCTTATCTATAATCTAGGAATGCTAGAATATGATTGTAGATAAGTTTAAAAAAAATAGAACATGATGATTGTATCTAGGCCTGGCTAGGCTTGTTATTCTGCATATTTACTTTTAGCAGCACTGAGGCCAGGTGTAAATTTAGCCCCAGGTTGTGAAGTGATTTTCCCAGAAGCGGGAGGCCGATGCAGGCAGGGCTTTGGCAGTAGAGGGACAGCAGTGTAGGATGTCTGTCTGGGTAGGAAGGTTACACTTCCAAGTCATGCAGAGGTGGCACTGGATGCCTAGCTCTCTATTTGGGGAAACGTTGGTGTTCCAGTACCTCAAAGTTCACTGCTTCTGAGAAAACGACTCGCTTTCTGGTCCGTGTGGTGGGTCCACACTGTGTCTTCCAGATGACGGTTGTCTCTTTTAGAGGTCGACCGATTATGATTTTTCAACGCCGATACCAATTATTGGAGGACCAAAAAAAGCCGATACCAATTAATCGGCCAATTTTTTAATTTTTTTAATTTAATTTATTTGTAATGACAATTACAACAACTGAATGAACACTTAACTTAATATCAATAAAATCAATTTAGCCTCAAATAAATAATGAAAACTGTTCAATTTTGTTTAAATGATGCAAGTACAAAGTGTTGGAGAAGAAAGTAAACGTGCAATATGTGCCATGTAAAAAAGCTAACGTTTAAGTTCCTTGCTCAGAACATATGAAAGCTGGTGGTTCCTTTTAACATGAGTCTTAAATATTCCCAGGTAAGAAGTTTTAGGTTGTAGTTATTATAGGAATTATAGGACTATTTCTCTCTATACGATTTGTATTTCATATACCTTTGACTATTGGATGTTCTTATAGGCACTTTAATATAGCCAGTGTAACAGTATAGCTTCCGTCCCTCTCCTCGCTCCTACCTCTGCTCGAACCAGGAACACATCGACAACAGCCACCCTCGAAGCAGCGTTACCCATGCAGAGCAAGGGGAACAACTACTCCAAGTCTCAGAGCGAGTGACGTCACCGATTGAAACGCTATTAGTGCGCACCCCGCTAACTAGCTAGCCATTTCACATCGGTTACACCAGCCTAATCTCGGGAGTTGAAGTCATAAACAGCGCTTGAAGCATTCCGAAGAGCTGCTGGCAAACACGCGAAAGTATTGTTTGAATGAATGCTTTCGAGCCTGCTGGTGCCTACCACCGCTCAGTCAGACTGCTCTATCAAATCATAGATTTAATTATAACATAACATACAGAAATACGAGCCTTTGGTCATTAAAATGGTCAAATCCGGAAACTATCATTTCGAAAACAAAACTTTTCTTCTTTCAGTGAAATACGGAACCGTTCCGTATTTTATCTAACGGATGGCATCCCTAAGTCTAAATATTGCTGTTATATTGTACAACCGTCAATGTTATGTCATAATTATTTACAATTCTGGCAAATTAATTACGGCCTTTGTTAGGAATAAATGGACTTCACACAGTTTGCAATGAGCCAGGTTGCCCAAACTGCTGCATATACCCTGACTGCTTGCACGGAACGCAAGAGAAGTGACACAATTTCCCTAGTTATAAGAAATGAATGTTAGCAGGCAATATTAACTAAATACAGTGGGGAGAACAAGTATTTGATACACTGACGATTTTGCAGGTTTTCCTAATTACAAAGCATGTAGAGGTCTGTAATTTTTTATCATAGGTACACTTCAACTGTGAGAGACGGAATCTAAAACAAAAATCCAGAAAATCACATTGTATGATTTTTAAGTAATTAGCATTTTATTGCATGACATAAGTAAGTAGGAAACACTGCCGATTTTGCAGGTTATCAAATACTTGTTCTCCCCACTGTATGCAGGTTTAAAAATATATACTTGTGTATTGATTTTAAAGAAAGGCATTGATGTTTATGGTTAGGTGCATTGGTGCAACGACAGTGCTTTTTTTTGCAAATGCGCTTGTTAAATCATCACCCGTTTGTCCAAAGTAGGCTGTGATTCAATGAGAAATTAACGGGCACCGCATCGATTATATGCAACACAGGACACGCTAGATAAACTTGTAATATCATCAACCATGTGTAGTTAACTAGTGATTATGTTAAGATTGATTGTTTTTTATAAGATAAGTTTAATGCTAGCTAGCAACTTACCTTGGCTTCTTGCTGCCCTCGCGTAACAGGTAGTCAGCCTGCCACACAGGCTCCTCATGGAGTGCAATGTAAGGCAGGTGGTTTGAGCGTTGGACTAGTAACCGGAAGGTTGCAAAAACGAATCCCCAAGCTGACAAGGTAAAAATCTGTCGTTCTGCCTCTGAACAAGGCAGTTAACCCACCGTTCCTAGGCTATCATTGAAAATAAGAATGTGTTCTTAACTGACTTGCCTAGTTTAAATAAAGGTGTAAAAAAAAAAAAAGACAGATTACCGATTGCCCTAATTAATCGGCCATTCCGATTAATCGGTCGACCTCTAGTCTCTTTAGCCTACACAGGGTTTAGCGTGTCTAGTGGCTGAAGGTCTTTCTCCCTGCTAATCCAGTTGGTTCACATACAACCGGACAGCGTTATCCACAGCGTTCGGTGCGCTAACGAGGACGTAGCGTTAAAATATGTCAGATCATTATTTAGGCAAGTAAGCAGCCTAACGGGGGAGAGAACGTTTCCAGGCTAATGACCGGTGTGTATGCGTAGATGGCTACTCTAGATGCCCGGTTTCGTGCCCGTTTTACTAAAAAGGGTAGAGCAATAATTGACATTTGTTTGTTAAAAACAATAGGATAAATACACATGTAGGCAATGCCACTACATTGCCTTAATATTGGAACCCTTTGAAATCTTCTGAGATGGATTTATTTATTTTAGATGCTCTCCATCTCTTAATTAGTGAAATAAAGGGAAACCGTGAAAGGGGCTCCATTCATGGTCGTCTGCGTTTGAAACTGCAGACTGAAATCCTCAAACAGTTGGGCCTTTCAGAAAGGTGCTCTTTCAAAATAACCTTTTTGCAAATCCAAATAAAATCGGTGCCAGCCCACAGACCCTTTCATGTCCACACCTGGATGCTAAGATCTAATGAAAAAAGTGGGGTGGGGGGGGCAAAGCCTCAGACCTGGCTTGCCTTATGCATATCACATGGTGTTTGCTTAGCCCCTTGGTTCACCCCAACGCTACCTTCATGGTATCCTACTGCTCGGCACCTCTCCAACCTGAATCGTTCGGTTTTGCACAGTTGCCTTTTTGTCTCTCCATCGGCCCTTTGGTCTGGTGTCTGCAATACCTTTTTGAAGTAGCGCTGCTGTCCCAAATCTCCCTTCCTGACCATTTTTAAAAGGCACACCATGTGAATGCAGTGCAACGTGGGATTGATATATTAATAGGCTGCCTTAATAGGCTGCCTGAGGGCGAGGGGTGTGGGTGGAGACCATCATGGTGGTGGGATTGAAGTGGAGGCCCAAAATTGACCCCTTTGTGTCGTGTTAGAGAGGGTTGGAGGAATTGACTCCGTTACCTATGACCATCCAGGGCTTGGTTAAACCAGGGTCGGGCATTTTTCAATTAATGTACTGCATTTCAATGCACTTCCTGAAATGTTGAAATAAAATTAACCCTCAACAACTTATCCCCTTTCCTCTCTCACTCTTTGTTAGCCTCCATAATTGTTATCGATTGAATCCTAAAACTACCTTTTTTTAAGTGAAAATGACTGAACCGCTATTCCTCTCTTCTCTCGTTTTCCAGGCTCCACCCTCCTGGACCTGACAGAGCAGTTTGCCCTCCCAGAGACGGCTCCTCCCATGCTGGCCAGGCTGCTGGAGGCCATCGAGAAGAAAGGTGCACTGGCCTGTACACAATGGACTAGCACACACCCACACTGGTCATCTAAACATTTCCTAGATTTACATTCTAGAAGATCCACCCCTCGTGTATCAACAACATGGTTTCAGTTACTTATGTAATTATTTATTTAACCTTTATTTTGACAAGAAGTCATGCTGAGATAAGGTCTATTTGGTCTGAAGAGCCCTGTAATTACAATAATATTCCAAAATCTATACACTATGAAAAGCAGAACAGTGATACAAAACACAATCATAGAAAACAAAACACATTCTTCAATAAAAAAAGTCATTAATCAGCCGTCTGAATTGCCCTAGAGTAGGGCTTTCCAACCCTGTTCCTGGAGAGCTACCATGCCAGTAGATTTTTGCTCCAACCCTATTAATCTAGCGCTCCTGATTCTCACACTTAGCTGGTTGATAAGATGAATCACGTTAGTTACAACTGGGGTTGGAGCGAAAACCTAAAGGGTAGCTCTCCAGAGGCATCATAATATCCAATTTGAGTGAGTTCGGGAGGATATTCCACAAGTGAGGTGCAAAGAAACTAAAAGCAGGTTTACCTAACTCAGTGGAGATTGAAGGGATTTTCAGTTAGCCATCCCTGAGACTAGGTCTGGTAGCTTGTAGTGCGCTTTATTCCTTGAATGTTTTTATACTTAAATAAATCGGAAGGCCTTTTATAGTGATTTTATGACTGTCTAGGAATTTAACTTCTCTGGGATATGTGGGACGCTAACGTCCCACTTGGCCAAAAGCCAGTAAAAATGCAGAGCGCCAAATTAAAATAAATTACTATAAAAATCTAACTTTCATGAAGTCACACAAAAAAGATACCAAATTAAAGCTACACTTGTTGTGAATCCAGCCAACATGTCAGAATTCAAATAGGTTTTTCGGCAAAACCAAACGATGCTATTATGAGGATAGCAACAGAGTAAACAGAGAGAAGCATATTTCAACCCTGCAGGTGCAACACAAAACGCAGAAATAAAAATATAATTTATGCCTTTGACGAGCTTCTGTTGTTGGCACTCCAATATGTCCCATAAACATCATAAATGGTCCTTTTGTTCGATTAATTCCGTCGATATATATCCAAAATGTCCATTTATTTGGAAAAATATATCCAGAAAAACACCGGTTTCAACTTGTGCAACGTTACTACAAAATATCTTAAAAGTTACCTGTAAACTTTGCCAAAACATTTCAAACTACTTTTGTAATACAACTTTAGGTATTTTTTAATGTAAATAATGATAAAATTGAAGATGGGATGATCTGTGTTCAATACAGGATTTAAACAAACTGTAGCTAGCTTTCTGGTCACGCGCCTCTAACAAACAGTACACTTTAAGTGACCCTCGTTCTGGAAGGCCGTACTTCTTCATTACACAAAGGAAAAAATCTCAACCAATTTCTAAAGACTGCTGACATCTAGAGGAAGCGGTAGGAACTGCAAGAAGGTCAATTAGAAATCTGGATTCCCAATGAAAATCCATTGAAAAGAGTGACCTCAAAAAAAGAAAAATAGAAATCTGAATGGTTTGTCCTCAGGGTTTCGCCTGCTAAATAAGTTCTGTTATACTCACAGACATGATTCAAACAGTTTTAGAAACTTCAGAGTGTTTTCTATCCAAATCTACTAATACTATGCATATCTTATCTTCTGGGGATGAGTAGCTGGCAGTTGAATTTGGGTATGCTTTTCATCCAAACGTGAAAATGCTGCCCCCTATCCTAGAGAAGTTAAGTAGTTGCATCTAAGCTAGTGGCTTATCATGTGCTGCTTGATTCTGTGTAGGTCTGGACAACCCAACACTGTACAGGACCTTCACAGCCGATGGTGGACTGGATGTTAGACAGTGCTTTGACACTGGTGAGCAGAGTTCATGTTTATCACTTACAGTGCATTCACAAAGTATTCAGACCCCTCGACTTTTTCCACATTTTGTTAAGTTATAGCCTTATTCGAAAATGTATTAAATTGTTTTTTTCCTCTTCAATCTACACACATACCTCAATGACAAAGCAAAAACAGTTTAGAAATAGCACATTTAATTAAGTATTTAGACCCTTTACTCATTACTTTGTTGAAGCTCCTTTGGCAGCGATTACAGCCTCGAGTCTTCTTGGGTATGACGCTCCAAGCTTGGCACACGTGTATTGGGGATTTTCTCCCATTCTTCTCTGCAGATCCTCTCAAGGTCTGTCAGGCTGGATGGGGAGTGTCGCTGCACAGCTATTTTCATGTCTCTCCAGAGATGTTTGATCGGGCTCTGGCTGGGCCGCTCAAGGACATTCAGATACTTGTCCCGAAGCCACTCATGCGTTGTCTTGGCTGTGTGCTTAGGGTCGCTGTCCTGTTGGAAGGTGAACCTTCGCCCCAGTCTAAGGTCCTGAGCGCTCTAGCGCAGGTTTTCATCAAGGATCTCTGTACTTAGCACCATTCATTTCCCCCTTGTTCCTGACTAGTCTCCCAGTCCCTGCCGCTGAAAAACATCCCCACTGCATGATGCTGCCACCACGATGTTTCACCGTAGGGATGGTATTGGCCAGGTGTTGAGCGGACACATTCAGGTCAAAGAGTTCAATCTTGGTTTCATCATACCAGAGAATCTTGTTTCTCATGGTCTGGGAGTCCTTTGTGTCCCTTTTGGCAAACTCCAAGTGGGCTGTCATGTGCCTTTTTAGTGGGGAGTAGCTTCCGTCTGGCCACTCTACCATAAAGGCCTGATTGGTGGAGTGCTGCAGAGATGGTTGTCCTACTGGAAGGTTCCCCGATCTCCACAGAGGAACTCTAGAGCTCTGTCAGTGACCATCGGGTTCTTGGTCAAGGTCTTAGAAGAGTCTTGGTGGTTCATAACCTCTTCCATTTAAGAATGATGGAGGCCACTGTGTTCTTGGGGACCTTTAATGCTGCAGAAATGTTTTGGTACCCTCCCCCAGATCTGTCTCTCGACACAATCCTGTCTCGGAGCTCTATGGACAATTCCTTCAACCTCATGGCTTGGTGTTTGATCTGACATGCACTGTCAACTGTGCAAACTTTTATATAAACAAGTGTGTGCCTTTCCAAATCATGTCCAATCAATTGAATTTACCACAGGTGGACTCCAAGTTGTAGAAACATCTCAAGGATGATCAATG
The DNA here is from genome assembly GCF_016432855.1 of Salvelinus namaycush. Classification (NCBI taxonomy): domain Eukaryota; kingdom Metazoa; phylum Chordata; class Actinopteri; order Salmoniformes; family Salmonidae; genus Salvelinus; species Salvelinus namaycush. Next base: position 32,698,393 of record NC_052337.1, on the reverse strand, counting down.
GAAACAGGATTCACCTGAGCTCAATTTCGAGTCGCATAGCAAAGGGTCTGAATAATTATATAAATAAGGTATATACACTGCTCAAAAAAATAAAGGGAACACTTAAACAACACAATGTAACTCCAAGTCAATCACACTTCTATGAAATCAAACTGTCCACTTAGGAAGCAACACTGATTGACAATAAATTTCACATGCTGTTGTGCAAATGGAATAGACAAAAGGTGGAAATTATAGGCAATTAGCAAGACACCCCCAAAAAAGGAGTGATTCTGCAGGTGGTGACCACAGACCACTTCTCAGTTCCTATGCTTCCTGGCTGATGTTTTGGTCACTTTTGAATGCTGGCGGTGCTCTCACTCGTGGTAGCATGAGACGGAGTCTACAACCCACACAAGTGGCTCAGGTAGTGCAGTTCATCCAGTATGGCACATCAATGCGAGCTGTGGCAAAAAGGTTTGCTGTGTGTGTCAGCGTAGTGTCCAGAGCATGGAGGCGCTACCAGGAGTCAGGCCAGTACATCAGGAGACGTGGAGGAGGCCGTAGGAGGGCAACAACCCAGCAGCAGGACCGCTACCTCCGCCTTTGTGCCAGGAGGTGCACTGCCAGAGCCCTGCAAAATGACCTCCAGCAGGCCACAAATGTGCATGTGTCAGCATATGGTCTCACAAGGGGTCTGAGGATCTCATCTCGGTACCTAATGGCAGTCAGGTTACCTCTGGCGAGCACATGGAGGGCTGTGCGGCCCCACAAAGAAATGCCACCCCACACCATGACTGACCCACCGCCAAACCGGTCATGCTGGAGGATGTTGCAAGCAGCAGAACGTTCTCCACGGCGTCTCCAGACTCTGTCACGTCTGTCACATGTGCTCATGTGCTCAGTGTGAACCTGCTTTCATCTGTGAAGAGCACAGGGTGCCAGTGGCGAATTTGCCAATCTTGGTGTTCTCTGGCAAATGCCAAACGTCCTGCACGGTGCTGGGCTGTAAGCACAACCCCCACCTGTGGACGTCGGGCCCTCATACCACCCTCATGGAGTCTGTTTCTGACCGTTTGAGCAGACACATGCACATTTGTGGCCTGCTGGAGGTCATTTTGCAGGGCTCTGGCAGTGCACCTCCTGGCACAAAGGCGGAGGTAGCGGTCCTGCTGCTGGGTTGTTGCCCTCCTACGGCCTCCTCCACGTCTCCTGATGTACTGGCCTGACTCCTGGTAGCGCCTCCATGCTCTGGACACTACGCTGACACACACAGCAAACCTTTTTGCCACAGCTCGCATTGATGTGCCATACTGGATGAACTGCACTACCTGAGCCACTTGTGTGGGTTGTAGACTCCGTCTCATGCTACCACGAGTGAGAGCACCGCCAGCATTCAAAAGTGACCAAAACATCAGCCAGGAAGCATAGGAACTGAGAAGTGGTCTGTGGTCACCACCTGCAGAATCACTCCTTTTTTGGGGGTGTCTTGCTAATTGCCTATAATTTCCACCTTTTGTCTATTCCATTTGCACAACAGCATGTGAAATTTATTGTCAATCAGTGTTGCTTCCTAATTGGACAGTTTGATTTCACAGAAGTGTGATTGACTTGGAGTTACGTGGTGTGTTTTAAGTGTTCCCTTTATTCTTTTGAGCAGTGTATTTTTTGCAAACATTACTAAACCTGTCATTATGGGTTCCACAAAATGTGGAAAAGTCAAGAGGTCTGAATACTTTTCGAATGCACTGTATATCCACCCAAATTCAATGTTATTTGACTTTGTGTGCAATTCTTTGGGGGAAAAACTGTTTGACTTTGATCTAATGGTGTGTGGTTCTATTCAGATCCTCCGTCAGCAGACCTGGACCAGATGGACCTGCAGATGCTGTGTGACGGTCTACGTCGGTACCTGCAGGATCTTCCCCAGCCTGTCATCCCACCGGCCATCTACACTCAGCTGGTCCACACCGCCCAAGGTACTCTTACACACACTGTGACTGTAACACTGCCATACAATCATCAGTCTACACCACATGATGTAATCACATAACCAATATTCTATAGCACCTACTGTTTCCTTCCTGTCAATGTTCTACTAGAAAATGGGTCATGTCCAAATCAGCATGTCGGTTAGAGGTTGCTGTTCATTCAATTTGTTTGTTGCTCTCAGCAATCACTTTCAGTGGAACGTGCCTCAACCCAAAGGTACGGTGTCTAGTTAATTATTGGCCTACAGCAGCAGTCCTAACCTAATCTACCACTGGCCGGGCTGCTGAACACTCTGTACCTTGGAGAGGGAACCCACAGTACCTAGAGCTAGTGTCAATATCCACACACACACACACACACACACACACACACACACACACACAGTCACAGCAGGCTTTCTTTATCTCTGTCTTATGTTCTTCAGTGCTATCTCAGAGTAATCTTTTTGTCACATGGCCAGAAACAGGATCTCTGTTGTTAATAGCAACTTACACAAGTTTATCTCAGTGCTAGCCAATCACCTGCAAGTGTACCTTGCGCTCCACTCATTGTTGAGCACACACAATCTCAATGCGGTTGTCTAACCCGATTACTGAGCACAGGGCTCCTTTTTCTGCCACCCCATTGGTCGAAGGGAAGTCTGCTAGCACCACTAGCTTTAACTGCAGGAGCTTTTTGAAGGGTTTTGTTAGTGCGTAGCCTGCAGCGTACCTGGCACACATTCAAAGTCATACATGTGTGGCAATGCATTGTGTATATCTCCCTCTGTGATCTCTATCAATGAATTTGTGCGTAACCTGCGTAAGTGTTAGCACATAGAAACATGTGTATGTATGACATACCTCCCTCTCTGACACCCGTGTGTGTGTTGGTCCCACAGAGGTGCAGAGCCCCAAGGAGTGTGCCCAGCTGCTGCGTCGCATCGCCAGCACGCCCAGCCTGCCAGCCCAGTACTGGCTCACCTTCCACTGCCTGCTGCGCCACTGGTCCCGGGTGTGCCACAACGCGCCCAAGAACCTGCTCAGCTCCCACGCCCTGGGCGAGATCTTCAGCCCCATGCTCTTCAGACAGCAGGCTGCCAGGTGGGTGGAGGAGAGAGAGGGACTGGCCCTCACAGACAGGTGTGCACAGACAGCCAGACACTTTTTATATACTCAAGGAAACACACTCTCAGGCAAGCAGCCTACACTCACACTCACTGACACACACACACACACACACACACACACACACACACACACACACTCTCACTGACACACACATTTGCGGTGAAAGGATTTAGGTTGGGAAGCTTTTCTATTTGCCAGCTGTGCTGTTGCAATTAAAGCAGCCATGCTTGAAGTCCCATCAGTTAGAGAGTGATTAAGATGGAGCAAGATCATGCACACATTAATCACAACAGCAGGGCTAGTCAGCTGGCCTGAGAATTGCTGACTCTATTTGACTTTTTTCTTATTTTTTCACTCTTTCATCAGCTGCGAGCCCAGCCCGGATGCTCACATCAAGATCATTGAGACCCTTGTGACTAGCGAATGGACAGAAGCACAGGCGGCTCCAGGTAAGAAACACACATTGTCCTTTTCTATTATTCGTCATCTGTTAAAGTTCTGGTTGGGGGTGTATGCAGAGATACAGAACAACTATATTTAAAGCCATATGAATGCCCATCTCTTCCTCTGTGAAATTATTTACACTCACATACTGTACTTTGTTATTGAGGGGCATTGAGAGAATGGCCTAAGTGCATATATTAAGACTGCAGTGGCGCTAAGCCCATGGTAGTTACTGACTGACTGAGTGCGGGAGCCGAGGCGAACAGCAGGGAACCTGGGCTGTTCTTAGCCCGTAGAGCCACACGGGGACTTGCACTCTAGCAGTAGCACAGAGCACATGATGTACTGGCTGCACTGCATGGGGAAAAGCCTCCATTGTGGGGCAAAAGCTGCCCCATCGCATACCTGGCTGGCTCCGTTTATTACAGCTTTAGTTAAGGTTTTCTGCACTTGTTTAAAAGGCTTTATTGTTATATGCCGGTCAATGTTTGCAAATTGGCTGCAATTAGCCTGTCTTCATTTATAAACTGGGTAGTTTGGATCCTGGATGCTGATTGGCTAAAACACCATTCCACCCGTCTGTATATCGACAATATCATGGGTATGACACAAAAATCCACGTTTACTGTTCTATTTGAAGTATCACTACACTATTTTTGATATACCACAGCAAATGACAAAAGAAAAGCAATAAGGGTTTTATTAAACACATTATTTCTCCTTGCTTCTAGCCTAGAATTTGGCTTGCATAACAACAAGAACAACCCTTAGTCGTGTTATATTGGCCATATACCACCCCCTCTGGCCTTATTGCTTAAATATCAGCCTTTTAATTTAGAATAGCTGAATTTTTTTACTCACATTTATAACGCAATCTTTAATACCAGAATCTTGGCTTGGCTGTGTTTGTGTCACACATCTTTCATTGTGACTTGGCGATGGAACCTGCAGAGCATTCTTCTGGGATGGGGAGGAACTAGCTTGACTCATCAAAACAGTTATGCAAATTGCAGCATATAGCTTAGGCTGCAGGAGTTTATTGTTAACCCATGGTAGTCTCAATGATGGGGTCTAAAATGGTATTGTGTAAAAATGGGTTGTTCATTTTTGGTTTGTAGCCCAGGATAGAGCCTCCTTCCTCTCGAGCAGGAAATCAGTGGCGTGTTGATCAAAGTGAAAGTAGTTGAGGTTACAGGGCTCTAGGTGAATTCCATCCTACATGTGCAGTGAAGTAGGCTACCCTTGATTAATTATGTTAGACCTTTTACCGTGGCCAGAAATGCACAAACTGAATTTTGAACATTTGATAAATTCAGGCCATGAAGGAATAATACCCTATATTGTATAAAAAAGAAAAAGCAATAGAATGTGCTTTTTATTTTTCATCTAACCAGTAAAGTGGCCTAGCGTTCTCTAGACTCCAGCAGGCCATGGTGTTGGACTGCAGACCGTTTGCTTGGCACAGTTGGGTTTTTACAGTCGCTAGTTAAAACTGCTTTTGGTGGGCAGGCCCAGTGCCTGGCTGTGACTGTTGAAACGTTTTATTACCTGTTTGGGACTATTTATAACGTCCCCCTCGCATGGGCCGCTGTTCGGAGTTCGCACCTGCAGGAGCAATGGGCCGACGGGGATGGAGGTAGACTGACGGGGGAGGCT